>NC_041217.1:145273056-145319232 GCF_002837175.3 Physeter macrocephalus | reverse complement strand
AAAAAAAATATATATATATATATATATATATATATATATATAAAACTAACTTCTGGAGAAAAAACAAGAGATTTTCATTTCAATAAAAATCCTTTCTAAGCAAAATAGAAAAAAAAAGATGGATAAATCTGACTTTAAAAAAAGTCTGGGAAAAAATATTAACCAAAGTGAAATGAAATGACAATCTGGGGGAAATAAATTTTTGCCACATACCTATACCAATACAAATACATATACGTATGTACACATGCACATTTTTATAACATATTTATATACACATACAAAATCTTTGCAGCATATAACACATATATTTTAAGAAATATATACTTCTCTGTATACTTTACATATTATATAACAGAGAGTGAAAAAGAAAAAGAGAGCTCTTACAAAGCAATGTGAAAAAGATACACAACCCAATAGAATAATGGCAAGAGACATGATTAGGAGGTTCCCAGAAGATGAGATTATAAAACATCAGATTTGCAAAGATTAAAAGTCTAATAATGGAGGCATCCCTGGTGGAGCAGTGGTTAAGGATCCGTCTGCCAATGCAGGGGACACGGGTTTGATCCCTGGTCCGGGGAGATCCCACATGCCATGGACCAACTAAGCCCGTGTGCCACAATTACTGAGCCTGCACTCTAGAGCCTGCGAGCCACAACTACTGAGCTCACATGCCACAACTACTGAAGCCTGCGCACCTAGAGCCCGTGCTCTGCAACAAGAGAAGCCACTGCAATGAGAAGCCTGCGCACCGCAACAAAGAGTAGCCCCGGCTCCCCGCAACTAGAGAAAGCCCACACGCCCCAACAAAGACCCAACGGAGCCAAAAATTTAAAAAAAAAAAAAAAAAAAAAAGTCTAATAATGGCCTTCCAGTTATCTCTCTGAGGTCTTGTTGTTTTTCCCTTCCCTCACTCCTCTCCAGCCACGCTACTTCTTTGCTGTTCCTTGAAGATGCAAGGTGACCTTTCACCCACAGCTTTGTACCCATCATCCTGTGATACTGCCCCAGACAGCCACATGGCTTACTCCCCCATCTCAAGTCTTTGCCTGCCTGACTGCCCTATTTAAAACTGCAACCCTACCTGCCACTACCATAGACACAACATCCACCTCCCCTGCTTATTTTTCTCCACAGCACTCATCACCTTGTAAAATACTATTTATTTTACTTATTTTTTCTGTTTATTGCCTATCTCTGCAGGGTCTTTATTTTGTTTACTGTTTATTGCCAATATCATGAATAGTGCTTGGTACATAGTAGATGCTCAACAAATACTTGTTCCACAGTGTTAGTGAGGGGATGGAGAAAACAGGCACTCTCAAACACTGTTGGAAAGATTATAAACTGATAGTCTTTGAAGCACAAATTGGCAATATCTACCAAAATTTAAAATTATATACTATTTGACCCAGAAAAACCATTTTTAGGAATTTATTCCACAAATATACTAGTATATACACACAAAGATGTACACACAAAGTTGTCTGCAAGCAAAAGCAGTTTTTAAAATATAGTATATATTATTTACTATTCAGTTGTAAAATACGTGTATTAAATCTGTATGTGCCAAGATTTAGTAATGATTTCCAAGGTATAATGATATAAAGAAAAAAGCAACAGAGAAAAGGTAGAACGGTTTGATCCCATTTGTGATTTAACTTTTACAGACCAGGGAAGGGCGTTATTTGTCTATGCATTGGTATTTCAAGAAGGAAGCACAAGATACTCCTTTAACAGTGATTGTCTCTGGGGATAGGGTCTGGGGAAATGGGGTGGAAGAGACATTTTTATTATGTATCTTTATATATGTCTGATTTATTGCCATGTACTTATACTGCCTTTTCATTAAAGTTTTTTTAAAAAAGTGTATCACAGCCATCAAAGCAGACAGAAACAGACTCTGGAATTTTCATTTAATAGATGAAGAAAGTAAGAGGCAAATAATGGTATCATGTACAAAATAACAAAATTAAATGAGGAGTTGAGGTTAGAAATAAAGTTTCCCTATTAGTTCCAATGCTTGTGCTTTAATTCCAAGAACATTAAACTTCATCTCAAGTGTTTCTTAAGGTACTATCAGTAGCACAGGGTAACAATAAAACACTTGAAACAAATTCAAACTCATTTTCAGTCACTTCAATGGAATTAATCTCTTTTTTATAAAATAGGATGCTAGAGTAGATGATCCCTAGGGCTTTTTTTCCACTCATAAAAAGTATGTCTTTTGTGTTACAGTACTGTCATTAGGCAAGTGAATTCCTTCATATTTCCCAGTATAGAACAATGTCACCTTTTTGTCTGGTTTTATTCCCATGTAATATTTGACTTCCTTAGTGTGCTTGTTCTTCTGGTTTGTAAGTATTATAAAAGGGACTTCCCTGGTGGTGCAGTGGTTGAGAGTCCGCCTGCCAAGGCAGGGGACATGGGTTCGAGCCCTGGTCCAGGAAGATCCCACATGCCGCGGAGCAACTAAACCCGTGCGCCACAACTACTGAGCCCACCTGCCACAACTACTGAAGCCTGCGTGCCTAGAGCCCGTGCTCCACAACAAGAGAAGCCACCGCATTGAGAAGCCCGTGCACTGCAACGAAGAGTAGCCCTCGCTCGCCGCAACTAGAGAAAGCCCATGCGCAGCAGCGAAGACCCAACACAGCCAAAAATAAATAAATAACATAAATTAAAAAAAAAAAAGTATTATAAAAGGTTAAGGCATTGCATGAACTTTAAATAACACCAGTAAAACATGAATGGAGGTAAAGATCAAAATAAAACCCTACAGAAAAAAATATCACTTACCTTTCTTGAATAGAAGAACTGAACATGTATCGCAAGCAGCAAGCCCACACCTGAGGACTATAGATATGTATAATTCCAGACAGCCAGCTAAAACAAAAAATAAAAATTAAAAACTATAGTCATTTTACAAATTAGTACTTAACATCCTTTAGATTATGTTCTTCTCAAGGTAATGTGGCAGAAATTCTTGGCATTCACCAGGAACAGATTAAAGGGCTCATAAATAAGAAATCTGTGAACATTAAACCATGCTGTTAATTAAGAGGGAGACTATAGATATACCTATAACCATAGACAGATTCAGAGAGAGAGCACTACTTTCTGTCCTCTTCCGCTGAAATGATGGTAAAACTGTGGGAAAGAAAATGGTTGGGCTTCCCTGCTGGCGCAGTGGTTGAGAGTCCGCCCGCTGATACACGGGATACGGGTTCGTGCCCCGGTCCGGGAAGATCCCACATGCTGCAGAGCGGCTAGGCCCATGAGCCATGGCCGCTGAGCCTGCGCATCCGGAGCCTATGCTCTGTGACGGAAGAGGCCACAACCGCAAAAAAAAAAAAAAGGAAAATGGTTAACAATAGAGGTGAAAGCAGAAATCAATTAGAAACAATTAGCCTGCACTAGAAAGAATAGGCTGAATTAGGGGAGAAAGAAGTTAGCAGCCTAAAACCATAGAGTTACTGAGAGGATTTAAGTCTATAATTATACAGGTAGGCTGAAAAACTCTTAAAAAATTTTTTTTTAATTATTTTTTTAAGTATTTATTTAGGTTGCACTGGCTCTTAGTTGCAGGATGCAAACTCTTAGTTGTGGCATGCATGCAGAGTCTAGCTTCCTGACCAGGGATTCAACCCCAGCCCCCTGCATTGGGAGCACAGGGTCTTACCCACTGGACGGCCAGGGAAGTCTCAGAAAACTCTTGATATTCACTTAGCAGCAGTAACACACAGCCACTACCAGGACCAGAGCAAAGACTGTAAGGAGATTTCATGGTCCACAGAACATTTCTGTACTCTCATTTTTTAAGTCTGCGCATACCATTCCCACATACGAGTTCCCTTCCCAGTCAATCCTCCCTTCCATTATCTACACACTTAAAAGTCCAGCTCAAGTTTGCCTTCTTTAAGAAAACGTCCCCGATCATCTCTCTTGCAAACAGTAATAGTGCTCACTGTCTAACTTGTTTATTTCATAGTAAATCATATACTTTCTTATTATTTATCTTTCTATGTGGGAATATTTGAATATTTTATCGCCTCACCTTTAATTATTAATTCCTTGAGGAGCTTTAAATCCCAACACAGTATGAAACATAATACTATGTATAGGGTAAGCACTCAATAAATACTGAATTAATATAAATTTCTGACTAAATAATCTATCTAAATGTCATTAACCACCAACTCGAAAAGAGATCGCCATAAACTAAAGAGAATTTCTGCAAAATTGCCTGGCAGTGAATTTTAAACAGTGTTATCCTGAGTCCTGAGTTCTTCAAGGGCCTTAAGGACATGGGTAGTGAATAAGGTTAAAGAAACAGTGCTCTAAGGCTTCAACTTCAACCAGAAGAATTCAGCTTTGTTTTATATACTGGAATTCTTCCTAAGATTGGACAAAAATCTTGTTTTAACTGATTCAGCTGTTAAAATAAGAAAGCTTAAGCATCATTGACATTTATAGTTTTATAAGGTGATCCAAGTATTAATGACATATTCATAGTACAAATGATTCACATGTTTATAATATACATTTGAATACATATATGGCTGTAAAGGTTTTCATAATGCAATACTTACATTCCCACTAATGGGAGAGAATAAACCTTAGGATCAGATTCCAGCAAAAGTAACAATTTGCGTGTCTCATCCATGGTAAGATATCTAAACAGAAGACAATCATGTAAAAACAATTGGAAATATGCACTTTTACCTAAAAGAGATAATCTGAGTGCTGAAGAAGTATATTTTAGGCAGAGGAGAGGATTCAAATGAATAATTTCTCTTACATACACATGCACACAAAGAAAATAGTTCAAAGTGTAGAAGATTCTAGTAATTATGAGGATGACATGGAAGAGATTTAATATCTTAAAATTTCTATGTATTAAAATGGTCATTGAAGATTACATACCTTTTGAAAAAGTTTGCTCTAAAATTATCAACTTTTTTTTAATCAAAAGTATTAAAATCAAGGCTAACAATTTCAGACCCAAATAAGTTTCCCTGGGAGAAATGAATTTCCTGTTACTGGAAGTATTCAAGCATGCAGGTGACTTGACAAGATTGCAACAGATGTGACTTCTCACAGAAGGAGGCTGAATTAGGTGAGGGATATTCAATCTTCCATGTACTATATTCCTCCAACCGCTATCAAAGAATTTTGCAACCATCATGATAGAACCCCAAAGCTCACTTTTCCCTAAAAGGACATTATACTACATTTATACTTTGTTAATATAACATACTTATTACTGACAATAAGTTCTAAGAATATGATAAGTACAGTACAACTGTCAAGAGTTTACTGTTATGGCTTTAAAAGACAAAAGTAAAAACAATGCCATTTATGATATAAAGTCTTAATAGTATCACTGAGGATACATTTTATTGCTATAATAACCCTAAAACACAAAGATGATGAATTTATCAAGCCATGTGACAAGATGATTAAGTCTGAGTTGGCACGAGATTTATGTATCAACAATGACCCTTACACCTGCTTTGAGAGCTCTTCTGCCTTGACAACCTGATAAACCAGCTTAGGCTTTCCATGATTTTCCCAGGCAATTTGGACACACCTTCCTGCTTTCCCTGCACTATATATAAACCCCTATGTTTATCCACATTGTGTTTACATGATAATATACTTAGTGGACAGTATGGTTTTTTAATCTATTTAATGTCAGTGTATAACACAATACTATTCCACAATGGATCCTAATAAATATTAGGGCAAACAAGTGAATGTAGTCAAAGAAAAAGGCAAACGTCATAAATTAAATAATTCTAGGTAGAAAGGGGCAAGAGAAATAGGTGATTAGATAGAATACTGAACATCCTGGGTTACTACTGGCATGCCACGGGGTCACAAAAGAATAATTCAAAGAAAGGTAAATTCATGCTTCACTAGATGGACACAGGTACTAAGGAAAATAAATTAATTTTTTGGTTAATTTTAACACAAATTTCTATGTACCAATTGAGAAGTATTTTATTACTCCAAGAGAATTAAATTTTCAATTTAATTCAAACACTTTTTAATCACTATCGCCTTTGACCATTCCATGATTTTGGAATATAGCAACGCTTTTTCTTTTGTGCCACCCCAACCAGGAAGGTGCTCTGATCAGCATGTGGGAACTTTCTTGCTGTTCCAGGGACCCTCTGAAAAGAAAATCCTTTTTCTTATCCTCTTTTGAAGAGGCATTTTTGGTAGACAAGACTTGAAGTTGAGTTTACCTTGCCAAACATTTCCACCTCTAGAGACCTAACAGGAACTAGGGTGGAGTCAGTGGGAAAGGAAGCCAGAAGTGAACTGTTCAGAGTTTAAAGCAGTTGGTGCTTTCATTGTCTTACTTAGCTCAGTAGACAATGGATAAAGAAAGTGGATGAGGATTCAGGGAAGCAGTCCTGCTGAGGATCAGAAAGCAAGCAATTTGGCTTACATTTCCTAAGAAACTAAGAGTGTTAATAGGAAGCTAGAGAGGATGCTGCTTCAGCTATGTGAGGAAACTCCACCCTCAAGTGGTTGACAATTTGGTAAGCAAGAATATTATACATTATAATTTAATAATCTCCTTTACCTGCAGTGCTCATTATTCACAATTAAAACTGCGTATTGGGCTTCCCTGGTGGCGCAGTGGTTGCGCGTCCGCCTGCCGATGCAGGGGAACCGGGTTCGCGCCCTGGTCTGGGAGGATCCCACATGCCGCGGAGCGGCTGGGCCCGTGAGCCATGGCCGATGAGCCTGCGCGTCCGGAGCCTGTGCTCCGCAACAGGAGAGGCCACAACAGAGGGAGGCCCGCATACCATCAAAAAAAAAAAACAAAAAAAACAAAAAAACAGCGTATTATAGGGCTTCCCTGGTGGCGCAATGGTTAAGAATTTGTCCGCCAATGCAAGGGACACGGGTTAGAGCTCTGGCCTGAGAAGATCCCACATGCCGCGGAGCAACTAAGCCCGTGCACCACAACTACTGAGCCTGAGCTCTAGAGCCTGCAAACCACAACTACTGAGCCCACGTGCCACAACTACTGAAGCCTGCGTGCCTAGAGCCCATGCTCTGCAACAAGAGAAGCCACGACAATGAGTAGCCCCCGCTCACCGCAACTAGAGAAAGCCCGTGCACAGCAATGAAGACCCAACACAGCCAATAAATAAATAAATAAATAAATAAATAAATAAATAAATAAATTAAAAAAAAAAACCCTGCATATTATAATTCTCCAGCCTCCATTAGACTCATTATCAGAAAACTATATTCAGCAAAAATTAACAATTTTTTCACCTTCCTTGGTTATTTATCTAGCTGCCACAGATCTCAGGCATGTAAACTGACCAAACAATTATTTCATATTATGTGAATAACATGAAAATATACTAATGTGATGAATATTTAAAATTTTGGATGAATAGGTCTTTTACTTACCCATATTTATAGGTACCTTGAACTTGAGAAATATTTAGATTACCGCTCAAGTTTCTTGCCAGAGCTGTTGGAATAATGGGGATGGGCTTCACAGGTGTGCATTTAAAGGTATTTGCTAGAGTTACTGCTGCCCAATCCAAGTCAAAATCCACAGTGTCCAAACTCTCCCTGGAAGTGATATGAGCTCTTAGGGAAAGCAGTTTACCACAATCCAAGGAATCTTTGCTACACACATGATGCTGCAGAGCCTGAGGAATCAATATTATACAATTATTTTAAAGCTTTGAAATTTGTCCTTATCTCTGAAGGTTTTGTTTCATATATCTTACACTAACAAAATTAAACAATTTCTGATTTGCAACATTTCAATTCTCTTATTTCTTCCATGTGACCAAAAGGTTACATGAATAATTATGTTAAAGCAAAAAAGATTTATATACCAAGCTCCATCACGTATTTCTAACCTATATGTCCCAGCAGCATTTTAAACTCTTACTGGAGAATGTCGCTTTCAATAAATATTTATTACATGGGTAAAAATGGACATAAATTAACTTTGACTCAGTCTCAGAGAATCTAAGGTCCAGTCCTCTCTGATTCTTTTCTTATTACTCCAAATCATCAAGTTAGTTCTTCCTCTGTAGTTGCTCATGCAGACTGTGCCCTTTCTGGTCTCACTGCCACCACTCTGCTATAGGCTAATACACCCCCCTCTAATACACACCTGACTGCTGCAATGGCCTAACTATTCTGACTTCAGTCAGCCCTCCCTATTACATTAACCATACCTGATTTAACAGTATTTGCTCTTTTCAGAAATTTTCAATGAAAAACATGGCCCATTAGATAAAGTTCAAATTCCGTAGCCTGGCAGACAAGGCTCTCTATGATCTAAACAAACTAATACTCAAGTCTGATTGCCCACAAATCCAGCAAAAATCTCTACCCTCAATGTTACCCTGAGCACATCTTGCACTTTGCTATCTTGGTCATGTTGCTTCCTCTTCTGGAATGCTACCCATATTACCCACCTAGGATTTCTGTCCTCAGAAACCATATCTAATTGCATTTTAGGTCAACAACATTTAGTCAGAAATTAAATGAATACCTATTAAATATGGGTTTATTAAAATATAACACAGTACACATAGTTTGATTCTTGTGTTGAATAAGGAAATAATCACATTATCAACAAATCTCACCTTAAAAGCTGAATTGAAGTCATCTACATTGTGCACTATTATTTCTCTTGAACAAAGTCCTTGAGTATGAATTTTGCATGGGATCACAAAGTCCCCAGGAAGAGAAGCAGTAGGGGTTCTTTCTAAGCATTCAGGTACCTCTCGACCAGGATCAAAACGATCTATTGTCAATGTCACACTTTCTTCATCTGAAGAACAAAAATAGCAGTTATTATATAGCACGCCAATTATGAAATGTGAAATTAACCAAGCAAGCCTAGATTATAGGAAAGCATTTTGTTCATACTAAGAGTACACTAAACTTTCATTTTAAAAAAATGACTTATATATATATTTATCCACCTGACCAAACTGTAAAGTCTATGATGAGTAGTGTCAACTTTTACTCATCTTCATAACGTTGGTATACAGTAAAGAAAATTAGCCAAAGTACATTACAGTAATTGACTGAAACAGTAAACATAAAATCTATTATACTCATAAAAATAATTTTTCAAAGTATATTACCTTCATCTACTGTGAGAGAACCAAGTAAAAAGCATGGCAAATTTTCTTTATTCTGCTTAGCATGACGACAAGCAAGTCGGATGGTCTTTTCAGTTACCGCAAGCTTTGGATTTCTGAAAAATAACAACAGTCTTTTACGAATGTGGTGGATCTGACAGCCTAAAAAACCTTCCTGCCATGAAATGTTGCCTAAAATATAATACACATCTTTTAAAATGCACAGAAAGATCACTGTTGGGAAATCCTAGGGTCAAAGGCAGCCGGTAAGGAGGGCAACCTGGAAAGCAGAATTGCAATAAGCAGACACTGAAGTTATAGTTGTTCTCCAGGCATTCATAAAATTCTTAATTTTATGAATTTTAGGATCAAGAACCTATGAGGCCTCCTGTTTTTGTAAACAAAGTTTGATTGAAATAGTCACATCCATTTGTTTACATATGATCTATGGACTTCAGATACCAGCATTACTGAATACAAAATATAAATACAATTCACATGTTTAAAGAAATATAAAAGGGACTCTAAAATATGAGTAAGGAACAAGATACTATGAAAAAAGACCAGACAAATTTATTATTCTATAAACTGTGTGTATATATTATAAATAATCTTTCACATATATAGCATACTCCCACTTTTAAAAACCTAAATGAACAGATTAGATGGCAACTAAGCACAGCTAAAGAGAAAATCAGAAGAGCTGAAGAACAAAAGAAATTACTCAAAATGCAGCAGAGAAAGATGGCAATAGAAAATATAGGTTAACAGACATGTAGAAAAGAATGAACAAGTCTGACAAATATTTAAACTTCCACAAGACACTCTCTGTTTTTGTCAATGATACCACCCTTCTCTGAGAACTTAAATACTTTTTTCTAAAATATATTTTTGGCTGTATTGGGTCTTCGTTGCTGCGCGCAGGCTTTCTCTAGCTGTGGTGAGCAGGGGCTACTCTTTGTTGAGGAGTGCAGGCTTCTCGTTGCGGTGGCTTCTCTTGTTGCGGAGCACGGGCTCTAGGCACACAGGCTCAGTAGTTGTGGCTCGCAGGCTCTAGAGCGCAGGCTCAGTAGTTGCGGCGCATGGGCATAGTTGCTCGGTGGCATGTGGGATCTTCCCGGACCAGGGCTTGAACCTGTGTCCCCTGAATTGGCAGGCAGATTCTTAACCACTGCACCATGAGGGAGGCCCTTAAATACTTTTTGACTTGTAATTTTCCTTTAGTTCCTCTATTCAGTTGATCATCAAATGTTATACATTTCTTCAAAAACACCTTGTTTCATTCTTTCCTCTTGGTCTCAACACTGCTACACTGCTCTAAACCCTTGTAAGAGCTAGCATTTATTGACTACCTCCTATGTCCAGGCACTGTGCCAACTGCTGCTTTACAGCCTGTCTCATTTAATCCTTACAAAAGTACTATGAAACAAGTGTCATATCCCCATTTTATAAATAAGGAAACTGATCCTTGGCTACTTTACTGAGGTCACTTAAATAAGAAAGGGTAAAATCAGGATTTGACACTCCAGGAAGTCTGACTCCAGTTACATCACCTTAAACCACTACAGAATAAATCTATGTTCCTTGGATTACAGAAAACCATCTTGCATTAGGCTGATTCTAGGGTCTCCCCACTATGATCCATCCTTCTTAGAACTCTGCTTTTAGCAAGTAACTCTCATATATAAAATCTCAGTGGACCTCTATTTTCTATTACTTGAAGACTAAGCTTCTATGTCTTTCTTTCACGATCCTGGCCATAACCAAAATATTTTATGTTCCTTCTAATATTGTCTATTCAACTCAAAATCAATCTTCTCAGTGTTCTTCAAAGACACCATGTGGAAGCATGACGAAAAACTCAGTTTTTATTATATTTTTTCTCTTTTGAATTCCTGTAATACTTAGAACTTTAGATTTGCAGAATATTTTAACTGCGAAATTAAGATTACTTCTCAAAACCACAAGGAACAGATTTAAGAAGCAGCAGAAAGAATACTTTGTATGAGGGGAGCTCCTGAATAGAAAAGTTAAAAAAAAAAATGGGTCACTGTAATCATTGCCTTACATATTCTCTTGACTTCTGTTTAAACTGGTTTGATTTGGAAAGAGAAATGTTTTATACCTGTGGTAACTGAGATGTAAGTAGATATAATCTCCAATTGGCATTGGGTTCCAAAGTGCACATTTTGATGGAGGAAAATAGAAAGGCACCATCCTGCTTGAAGAAAACCTTAAAAAAAATTTTTTTTAAATCAAAGCACAGTGAAAAACAGTAGAAATTTTACAAGAAACAGTTTAACTGTAAATGATAGGGTTTTCAGGTTACTTTTGTAATTTTAGAAGACTTGAAAAATATTTTTAAAAAGTGAAAAGGAAAGAAAAATCGCTTGTAACTGTACTATCAAGAGAATAAGTACTCAAAATTTAGGTATGACTTTCTGTCCTTTTTATCCCATCCATATATATATTTATTTACATGCGAGTCTTTTAAAAACAACTGGGAATATCAATTCTATAAAATCTTCTTTAAGTAACTGAAAAATGACTATAAACCATGAATTTACATTTAAATTTAAAATTAATATCCATACTTCTGAACTGATTTCTAGATGATTTCTAGATAATACTTAAAAAATTATGAAGAGCACAAAAACTTTTCAGGGTTTTCAAATTTGGTATCTTGGGCCCTATCACATAAGTTTTAAATGTTATTGTTCTGTGTTTTTTTTGGCAGCGCCACGTGGCATCAGGCACCAGGGATCAAACCTGTGCCCCCTGCAGTGTAAGCGTGGCGTCTCAACAACTGGATGGACAGGGAAGTCCCACACATAAATTTAATTAGTGAAGCATCAAAAGGACATCATAAATAATTCCTCCACAAAGATCACGCAAGCAATATAAAGCAAGGTTTCAATGTTAAATCATATAGGATATCATCACAGAGCTTTTAATCACATGTAATTAAAGCAAGAAAGCTCTGACAGTGAGCTACCTACAAAAGTGCATTTGCATGGTAGTAGATTATGAAATAGTTGAACTGAAAAGATATTTATCATATCATGCACTAAGAACATCTTGTTCTAGATCTTACTTTCATGTTTCATCTGATAAAACTTCTCAACTAAAATATTAGCCCAGGGACTTTCCTAGTGGTCCAGTGGTTAAGAATCCGCCTTCCGATGCAGGGGATGCAGGTTCGATCTCTGGGTCGGGGAACTAAGATCCCACATGCCTCGGGGCAACTAAGCTCCTGTGCCCTCAACTAATGAGCACTCGGGCCACAACTAGAGAGAAGCCCACGCGCTGCGGTGGAGGATCCCGCGTGCCGCAACTAAGACCCGGCACAGCCAAATAAATAAATATTAAAAAAAAAAAAAGTCAATTGCAGTAAAAAAATATATACATTAGCCCATTTACTGATCACCTACTATGTACCAGGCATCCTACTGGGCACTTTACATAGACAATATTTCTCACTAAAACTGTTCCAGAAACACTTTATTGTCCACTTTATACATAACAAACTGTAACTTTTATAACTTGATACAGCAACTAAGTAGCAGAGCTGGAATTTGAATCTAAGTGTGGCTGATTTCAAAGCTTATACTACTAGAAACTGAATGATGTAGTGCTTTATCCACCGCATTCTTAGCTATTTGCTTTCAAATCTTTGTCTGATTTGAGTTCATAATATCTACAAGGATTTTTAATCTCCCTTTTTTGAAATGAGGTCACAGTCTGAAATTAAGAAATTTGTTCAAGGTCACAAAGGTAGTAAGTGACCAACTGTCAAGTTATCTATGTCTCTATATCTAATATATTTATTATTTACCAATTGGTGAGAGGCAGTATGATATAAGGGTTAAAAGCAAAGCCGGAAATCAACTGCTTAGGTCTGAAACCTGGCTTCAAAATGTGCTGGCTGTGTGACCTTCATCACATTATTTAATGTCTCCGTGCCTCAGTTTCCTCAGCTGTTAAACAGAATAACATCAGTATCTCCTGGTAGAGTTATACTGAATATGAGTCAATATATGTAAAATGCTTAGAAAAATTCCTGGCTTATTTTAAGTGCTCAATGTTAGCTATTTCTTTTTGCTCTGAGTAGTCCATTGTACCTTTAAAGCCCAACCTACACTACTTCAGGTTTACTTCCTTGCAGTACAGAGTAGAAATCATTTCAAGTTTAAATATTGGCTATACCATTTACCAACTATATAACTTTGGGTTGGTTCATCTCTCTATGCTAGTTTCCTCATTTTTTTAAAAAAAGAGGGGGATAATAATAGTACCTACTCCTCATGGGTTTGTTGTGAGGATTAAATAAAAATAATGTATGCAAAGTGCTTAGCACAAAACCTGGCAGAGCAAGATTTCAATAAATGCCGTTATTAGTCTTTTTCTTAATCTAAGGTATACAGGTAGACTTCAGAGGCAAGAGAGACACAAATGCCCTGAAATTGGGTGCAAAATGTTGCATGTATGTATAAAAGTATTTTTCCTTATAGGGAATGAGATTCATGGCTATCAGATATTCAAATGGGTCTGTAACCAAAAATAATTCAAAACTGCTGCCCTAAAGCCCACAGATTACTGAAAACCAGAGTTCAATAAATGAATTAAAAAACTAGAGTTGAATATGCCAGGAATAATCAGTTCAAATCACACGAGTATATTATCTTCCCTAGAATGTAAGGAATAGATTTGACCCAATAATAAAATTAAAGAGAAGAACAGAGGTTGACAAATTTTCAAAGAATAAGAGGTAGCAACAGGACAGAACAGAAGGGCCAAAATTAAGCAAAAGGAATATGATAGCCTCTTTGGGTCATGCTTCCCATTGTCTTCATCAAGAACATCTGGCACAAAGAAAAATAATACAGAAAATAAAGGTAACTCATGGATGCAATTCTAGTTTAGAAGAAAAAAATTCACACGTCAGCATTAATTGTTCTTCTCTGGGGGAAAAAAGAACAATAAATGATCCAAAGAGCCAAATAACACAAGCCAATTTGCCTGGACCTCATAGTAGTGACAGACTGAAAAAATCAGGAGACAGGTGGCAAGCTCCTCCTTCCTACACCAGTTGAGTGGGCAAAGGCTTAGGGACATGTAGGAAACTTGATATATCCAATGTGAAATTTTTCCCATCAAGGAATTAGGGTTTAGAAAAAGGAACTCAACCACTTTCCCATTTGTCTAGGATGTAAATAAATATGCATGTTATCTTTAGCCTCAAAAGTTCAGGTACTATTTCATCAATAAAAAGACCCTCTGTGAAACTAAAATAAGGAAAGGAGGAAATGAGACTAATATTTACTGAGTGCCTACTATGTCCCAGACCCTTTAGTTTAGTAATCTTATTTAACCCTTCACAATTATCTTCTGTTAGAGATTACTGTCCCCAATTTACAGATGAGGAAACTGAGGCTTAGAGAAGTTAAATAACTTGATCATGGTCACCCACCTAATAAGTGGTAGAGCTGGGATAAGGACCCAGATTTTCCTGGTTCTAAAGATTATTTTTTCCCCTCTATTCCAACCCAAGTTATATGAGCAGCTGTGAAAGAAAACATTTTGTAAAAATATTTCTATACCTGGTATTCATCTGGGTCCCTGTGAGAGGATACGTAGGCTCCATGATAACTGGTGAATAAGTTACTCAATTTCACATGCTCAGGATCCTAAAGAAGTAAAAAGAATATTACTAATGAGTGACAAAAACAAAAAACAAAAGGAAACATGATTTAACCACATATTAAGAAAATAATAGACAAAGTTAGGTTACTTATGTGAAGTGTCTTCATCCATAATTAATAAGATAAAGTGCTTGTGGATTCTGATCATTTTCATACTTTACAGTATTCAGTATTATTAATGTTAATATTTATTCTAGGCAGCAAAACCCACCAATATATCTATTCATTAAGGAAAGTACAGATTCTGCCCCAAGATCCTTGTATGAATTTAGTGAGTTGGGTAGGGCAGTAGTATTTTGGGCATGAGATTTTGACCAAAAGCCTCATAATATTCAGAAAACCACAAAGAAGCAAATAGGAACAATTTGGGCCAGATGTTTATCAGGTCTATAATAAAGTCAACGAATCTTCAATCTTGTGGAGATGGGAGGCAAATGCTGCATACCCACAAACTAAGTTGTATCAGTGCCAAGTCAGTGGTGTTTCTTTGGCTCCACATACCCTCTCTGGGTAATCTCATCCGCTCTCAATTGTTTCCACACCTATC
The DNA here is from genome assembly GCF_002837175.3 of Physeter macrocephalus. NCBI lineage: Eukaryota > Metazoa > Chordata > Mammalia > Artiodactyla > Physeteridae > Physeter > Physeter macrocephalus. The sequence goes on along the minus strand of NC_041217.1, from coordinate 145,303,831 downwards.
TGTATATACCAAACTTTCAGCTTCCGCCTCTCTTTTGAGTTTCAAGCCCATATTTCTAACTGCCCACTGGATATCTAAATCTAAATATTATCTAAGCAAAATACAAACCTCAAAGTCCTTTCTTTACAGTTCATTATTTTCTATGTCTTTTAATTAAATCTTAGAGTTAATCTTTAGGCCCTGTACATTCTACTTCAATTCTAGCAAAAATGAATTGTTTAAAGCAAGATAAGGAAGGAGAGAGTTATTCATGCTGGTGCAGAAGTCATTTAGAAGAATTTTTTAGTTAAAGTCAGAAGCTGGAAATATTTACAAGAACAAAATCCTATTGAAAGTGCCCTTGTAAGGTTGATTAAAAAGTCCCTCTTAGAGGTATCTGGACTTCACACAGCTTCCAGGCAATGCATGTTTTAAACTCTAAAGTCTTTCTATGTTACTTGGTTGTCATGGATAACAATATTCAGATTGATAGTTGTCACTCTAGGAAGTAATAAAGTGCTGTTTTTCTTCATTAAACAAGAGTCTTAAAACTCCATATTTATCTGCTCTTCCTTTATGCATTAGGGTAAAAAGATAATGTTGACCTACTTCTCATTTTTAAAAAACACACGAGACAGTTTATTCTGACAGTAACACACAAGCAATTAAAGCTAGTGAAACATAACACCTATACCTAGCAAAACATATTCTCCCTGGATAATAGAAACCATCAAGTCATCCTTACCTTTTCCTTCCTCCCTCTTCCCCGATGTAAATTCTGACTTTCCATCTCTGTTACCTGAGTTCCTGACTTCATCAGCTCTCACCAGATTTACTGAAATGTCCCCACAGTGCTGCTAGAAGGGTTATTTCTATATAAATCTGATCAAGTTATTCTGCTTGAAGAGTTGATGGCTCTTCTTTATGTACAGAATAAAGGACCTTCAAAATCTGGCCCCACCCTATTATTCCAAACTTAACCCCTATTCACTCCAACAACACAATCAAAGTGAACTACTTGCAGTTTCCGAGTATCTTTGCACACAGGCTGTCCCCTTTACTTGGAAAGCTCTGGTAAACCCCCATCATCCTTCACAATCCAATCCGAATGTCAACTCCTCTGTGAAACCATTTCCTAAGCACCATGGTGGTGTTACTACCGCCTGTGTTCACATACACAGCATTTTCACGCTTTGTTGTTTATACATTACTTCCAGTAGACCACAAACCTCAAACGTTAACTGCTGTCCGAGCACACAGGGCTTTAGTCAAGAAATTTTCACAGTAAAAACTTTAAGCGGCACGTTATCGATTGCAAACCACGTTCTCACACCTACGTACAAACGATTCCCAAGGAATTCATGGTCCGCTTAATTTGTTTCTCCTACTAGCTTCCCTTCACTTCATTAGTCCAGGCTCTTGGAGGCCTGAATCCACCACTGGGCCCTGAGTGTTGCCCACCCTCCTTCCCCCCGTCCTGCTGCCGCTCCTCACGGGAACCGAAGCACATATCCCCACTCACCGCAACCTCCGCCGAGTCGAGGTTTGCTTGTTGGGCCGGAACAGAGGCCGACCCCAAAGAGCGCCTCCGCCGACTCCGCCCCGCCTCTGGGACGTTGAGGTCGCGGGAACCAGGGCGGCAAACAGAAGCTCGCGCAACCGAAGTCCGCGCCGCGCCTGCTGACTGGTCAGAAGCCCAACCCGTCAGGGAGCAAGGGCGGTGCCGAAGGCGTCACGCACGGTCGCCGTGACACCCTGGCGCTCCAGCCAATCAGCGCCCCGCACCGGTCCCATGCCGACCAATCCCAAGCTTCCGTGGAGAAAGGACGGCACCACCCGCGCTCCAGGATTAGGTTCCGGAGGATTTAAACTCTTCAATTTCGTCAACGGTCAAGTTCCGGGGTGGGGGTGGGGGGGGCTTTGCGCACGCGCAGTGAAAAGCCCAGCCTGGCGGATGAGAGCATGGCAGAGGAAATCGGAAGTGCTCGTTGCCCTGGTCCTCGCTCGGCGACTAGAAGCGTACCAAATCCCTTGATTGGACAAAAAGAGAGGGGAAGTTAGATTTCTTCCAGTTTCTTTCCTAAGAATCGTCCTCTCCTCTCAATAACATAAAAAAATTTTAGTTCCTTCCTGTTCGAGCAGAAAAGAACGTAACAAATTTATAAGCTATTTATACTAATCTCCACAACGAAAACTGGTATTATGTATGATGTATGGTATTGGTATTATATATAGTATTGGTATTATATATATAGCATATGGTATTAGTATTAGTGTGATGATTTATAGTTGTCTCCACAAGTATTGTTGGTAACTGAGCCTCCTCCATTATCATATTCGATTGTCCTAACAGTCAACGTAGGTTATTACTATCCCTATTCAACAAGGGATCACACAGCTAGTTAGTGCAGAGTCCAAATTCGAAATGTCAAATGTCACTTACGTTTCTTTAGGCTTTTGTTAGTTTCTTGAGCAATATGGGAGTGTCTTGAAGTCTGCGCTGCATTTGTAGGCTGTCTTGTTCTAAATATGCATCCACCCTTTTGACAGAGTGAAAACACTATCCTGAAAAATGTATCAAACTAGCCAAGAAATATATGCTCCATAGAGTGTCATTCTCTGCTTTCCTGGAAAAATTCCTAGAGTCTAGGGCACACATTTTAAGAGAAATGCTGGTGAGTTCCTCAGCTCTGGTATGAGAACAGGAAGAGCCTCAGCCAGTGATGCACGTCTGACAAAGTTGGCTGGGGAACTCTGGAGCAAAGATTAACCATTGGAGGAGTCCCACATTAGGTAGAAATGACTAGAACCCTTGCTGTGCTCAGTCATTGCCTGGAGCTTCCCATAAAGGGCAAGCACAAAATTAAGGCAGATCCAGAAGACCATAACAAGAGGCTGTCAGCCAAGTGTACTCTGCGCAGCTAATTGTCAAGTTCTTTCTAGAGAGAGATACAGGTGGCACACTTTGATGGCTGCCATGCTTTACATTAAGTGCAATGGCCCTGGGGTGAGAGTTTCCTGGCATCTTCAAGGAAGAGCAGGAGGCCAGTATGTGCTGAGCAAAGTGGGTTAGAAGAATATCAACAGCAGAAGAGGGAGGAGGTGTTGGTAGATCAAATAAGGCATTATAAGGACTTACCTGCACTCTTCAGTTAGACTGGAAGCCAATGGAAGATTTTAAATAGGAGAATGACAAGATCTGATTTTAGGTTTTATTTTTTTGTTTTTTGCGTTTTTTTGCGGTATGCGGGCCTCTCACTGTTGTGGCCTCTCCCAGTTGCGGAGCACAGGCTCTGGATGCGCAGGCTCAGCGGCCATGGCTCATGGGCCCAGCTGCTCCGCAGCATGTGGGATCCTCCCGGACTGGGGCACGAACCCGTGTCCTCTGCATCGGCAGGCAGACTCTCAACCGCTGCGCCACCAGGGAAGCCCTGATTTTAGGTTTTAAAAGCATTACTATGGTTGCCACATAGAGAATAAACTGTAGGGATCAAAGGCAGAAGCAAGGAGACTAGTTAGAAGGTTGCTGCAATAACGTATGGGAGAGATTGATGGCTTGAACCGCAATGGAGGTGGTGAGAGGTTGTTGGATTCTGTGTATATTTTGAAGGTAAACTCAACAGAATTTGATTAGAGTGAATTTAGGATGTAAAAGAAAAAAACTTTGTGTGGGCCCCTCATGATTTATGTTTTCTTTTGAGAACTACTTTAAAATATCTGAAAGAGAAATGTAAGATGATATGAATTAGACAAAAAGGAAGGGGCAAGCATAACACACAACACTCTACTCCTTAGGTGTAGGCTGGGCATATTGACATCTTTCCAAGGTGTACAGTATGTAAAGGAGTGGGGAAAAGAGTAACTTTACAGTGGAGAAACCTGACCATCAGTATTTCAGACAGGTGTTCAAGGCCAATAGTATGTATACTTGATATGCTGTGATGAAAATGGCACTTTACCTCTGTGGTCTTCCTTCCAATAATCTATAAATCCAGACTTATCCTGAGAAAAACATCAGACAAATTCCAACAGTGGGGAATCCTATTAAGTATCTGAACTGTACTTCTCAAAACCGTAAAGGTTGTTATCAAAACAAGGAGAGTCTGAGAAACTACCTAAGAGGAGCCTAAAGAGATGACTAAACGTAATAGGGTATCATGGAACAGAAAAATAAGACTGTGTTAAAAACTAAGAAAATGTAAATAAACTATGGATCTTAATGATAGTGACCAATATTGGATAGTTAATTGTAACAATGTACCATACTAAATATAAGATGTTAATAATAGGGGAAACTGGGTGGCGGGAGGGGGGCGGTATGAGGAGACTCTACTATATTCTCAATTTTCCTGTTAGTCTAAAACTGTTCTTAAAAATAAACTCTGTTTAAAAAAAAAGAGAGGAGGGGGCAAGAGGAGAGTTGAAGTATATGCTAATTTTTTGAACAACAGCAATAAAATAAGATAAATGCCTTCTTTTTTGCTTAATAATAACTCAAAAAGACTTCAATTAAACATTTTGTTACCACTGGACTTCTAAGCAGGATATACATTAAATGCTATGGATAGAGTTGAAATTTTTGGAATTGAATGAAAAGTAATTACTGACTTCATTTTTGGATTGGAATGACTCAGCCTCATATTTAGGACAACCTGGAGGAGTCCAAAGGGCTTATTCCTTAGGTATTAAAAAGTTTTTTTTGAAATATGGTATGATGTAACAAGCATTGGCTTTGGGCATCTGGCCCCAATTCTGCCATTTAAACCCTCTAAGATTGATTTTCCTCATTTGTATATTGTACATTATCATAAAAGAGTTAATTCATAATAAGTGTGAAAGTTAATTAAAAGGCTGCCCATATATTATTAGTCCAGGTATACTGACAACTGACAGTTAATAAATGAGCAACACATTGCTGTACATACATAGAGATTAAGGGAATTGATTTGTTAAATTAGAGAATAAGCTTAGGGAAGTAAAATCTACAAATGTTCTACCAAGGATCTACTACACATTAAGCTTTGTGCTAGATGGCATGGGGAACTGGAAGGACATGACAAGCAAAGAACAAGGAAGGCACAATTTTATGGGGGGGGTAATAAGAGGTAATTATCCAAAGCAAATATGAATTATTGTTAGATTACAGGCCAGTTTAAATAGACTGAATATATACTGTGCTATTCTTTGATCCTTGCTTATATATATTTATGTCATTTCAGGGCACCATGGAATTGCTATGGCTATTGGCCGCTACAGAGAAAAGCTACCGGTATTATTTTTCAAATTTCTAAGCACTTTAATTTGCTTCACAGAGAACCATTTCCAGTATGTCATACTTTTAAAAAAATGTATGAATTTGTTGCATAAACAATGCTACAAAGAAAAAAATGTAAAGGGAAAAATTAATCCAAAATTCTACATTCTAACATATCAATTGTTTTCATTTTTCCTTATTCTCTTTCAGTCCCTGACCACGTGACATGCTCTTTATGATTAGACCTGGTAAATGTTCAGTGCCTGATGTGCCTGCTAATAGGCTAGTCGTGGGAATTAAAGAGCTATTGTTTTCACCAGGAACAGGGAAGTTGGAATCAGTTACCGGTTCTGCCCTTATTTACTAAATTTCTCCAAACACCCAACTTTCCCTTTCTGTATTTACACTTCTGAGCTAGGCTGGACTGCTGCTTTTTCAAAACGACTACAGCTTTGCTTTTAAGGAACATCATATTTTTAAGGGGGACCGTTAATCTGTTAATTTAAGCACAATTCCTTTGAGACTCAAACCTCTTGGGAGAGGTAATAATAACAATTTATGTGTCAAGTCATGTTGACTTATTTTACTTATTTTTTAGAGCTTGGATTTTTTGGAATAAAGACTAGAATGAGCAAATAACACACATCGGTAAATTCTCTGTAAGTATTGGCCACACTGATTTTTTTTACCATCATCCTGATTTTGCAGACAAAGACACTGTGGGCATAACCAAACTACCTAGGCTTGCAAAGTTAACAGGCAAAAACACTGTAAGACCTGCCAAAGACAATCTCCCTTCACTGGTCAGGCTGCCATTCTGCAGTATGGACTGAGCTCAGCTGACAGTCACTCCCAGGAGGGTAGGCATATTGTCTGTTGCCAGATTTGGCACATCAGCTTTTAAAAGACCATGTTTTTTTTAACCAATGCTCTCAGAATCTTTGATAAAAGCTCCTTTGATAAAGCATTACAGCAATAACCATGCAAATCTGAATAACGTGAATCTTTATTTTAGAACCTCCATTAAGCATCAGGCTGTGTGATGGCCTAAGCATCCCTCCAGGAAATAGATCACAATATAACAGATGGCTATGAAGTCCTGAATGCAAAGCATATGGCCTGCCACCCACCCACCTGTGCCACCCACATGCCCTATCTTTGTTCCATCACCCAGACTGATCCTAGAAACCAGTTCCTATGTATACTCAAGAAAGGTATTTCTGGAATTACAAGGAAGTAGTTGCCAAAGACCATTGTAGATAGAACTTGAGTGGCAGCAACCAAGTTATATATTCTGAATCTTCCCAGAACCTTGGAGTTCCCTTAAGAGAGCAAATCACGTTGTAACAGTAAGACATTGTTATGTTGTACAAAGAGTAATCAGACATAGTCTCGTCCTTCAAGGAGCTCTAAATCTAGTATGGCACAATACACCAGTGTTAGGCCAGAAGTAAACAAGGAACAGAGTAAATGTGGTGGTGGTGGTGGTAGTGGGTGTAGAAACACAAAAGAGGGGCACCTAACCCAGTCTTGGGAATTTAGAGAGAGCTTCCCGGAGGAAGTAAAATCTGAGCTGAATCCTGAAAAATGAACAGCACATACAAGCAAACAGGTGTGGTCAAGAGTGGGAAAATGAAAGTATGGGAACAGATATCTAAAGGACAATTATGATAAATAGGACATAAATGGTGATAAGGCCCTACTTCTCAAGACCCTCGAGAGTTCACTAGGAACATAGCTATACTCTGGGAACAGTATGCATACACTGAATATATGCCCCAAAGACCCAATGTACTTGATAAATAAGCTCATATGGGTAGGAGTGGGTTTTGAGGATAGCTCTTGTTATACATCTTTCTGAGATCAGTCTTCTCATCTATAACAGAACTTACTTTGAAGGGATTTTGTGAGTATGGAACTTTTTATCTCATAAAGAATCAGTAATGTATAGAAAGAATGCATATTTTGAAGCTATACATGCTAAGTTTGAGCTTGGCTTTGCTATCTACTGCCTCTGTGGCCTTGAACAAAGTACTTCCACTTCCTGGTTCTCTTTTTCAATCTGCAAAATGACAGTACTAACTTCATAGCATTACGAGCATTTTATAAGGCAAGGCTTGATGTTTAGCCAACAGACAACTGGTGAGATTGTGTTGGTGGTTAAAAGTGAATTATTTCCATATGAGTTGGATATAGCTTCTCCCCTGAGAACTCTGAATGCCCTCTTCCCCTCTCCTGGGACACCTAGGACCTCCTCAAGACCCCACAATTAGAGGACTGATGCCTGGCACAGCAAATCCCCAGCACAGAAATCTCTATAAATATTCTGATTGTACTGATTATTTACAAGTTTGAATATCATCCAAAATCTAAGTAATATAAGTGAAATCCTTGGCACATAGTGGATATTCAATAGATATTAATCAAATTTATGTTATCTATGGATTCAATCTATGGATTTAGGTAGGAAATGGCCCTCTACCATTTACAGGTGACAGCCATTTACTCAATATATTCTTATTGAGACATTTTCTTATTGAGGGTCTGATTGTTTGCATCTAGGTGGAACTCATTGCTTCTCTGCCACCTCCAAGGAGTAGGAGCACTGATATAAGGCTAAGGCAAAATGAATTTTTCGGGGACAAATGAGGACCAAGGTGCTAAGAGTTAGACCTTTCACTCTAGACAAGCAGAGGGGTTAAATGTTCGAGCATCAGAGTAGCACCGTGTCGTTTATGGATCCTAGCCTCCTTGGCTTGGCTCCATGGGACTGCCTGGTGTGGTAAACAGGTGTCTTGGAAAAACACTCCCATGTGTCTCCTCTGTCTACCCACAGCACTACTCATACTGAACACTTCTGGTCACCAAATGTGTGTGCCATTTGGGCTGGGGGTGGTGTTCCCACGCCAAGCATTCCTTGTTGTTGTAATCCACTAAGGTTTGCTACGTAGGAACAGATAACCAGAATAGGCCCAAAGAGCCAACAAATAATAAACTGTCCTTTTGGCCTAGTCTTGTTCTTCCTGGAAATAACTTCCTGGAAAACCCTTGGCAGATGTGGGTATCTAGGTTTCACTTTTTTTAAATATCTTTCTTCTTTAGTATTCTCCTCAGTTGCCTAGCATGGTTGGCAGGAGATGGGCAAGGTGCAGGATACTAAGGACTTAGCCTACTGTAGTCAAGTTCTCCAGGGAGTCAAAGAGAGAAAAGTCATTACATATTGCTCTAAGTATACAATGAAGTTTTGAACCCAGACTCCTATGTGGAATCATTAGTACTGGTGGACTCTATCATGGGAACCAGAAAGACTATCTTTTTGTTTCTCTCCTAACGCATGTGAAAAGGGCACAAGGCTTTCACTAAAAGCCAAAGAATAGCTTTGGCTTTTAGTGAAAGCTAAAAATGCACAATGGAAAAGAGGCACATTTGCTTCAATATGGCCTTTTTTTTGTGCTCCTACTACCTCTTTATAATATGACTAGTCATTCTTACTTTCAGCTGACATGTCCTAGGTCCTCCTCCCTGGTAGGTGGAGGATTTGGAGCCTTCCTCTGAGATTGGATTGGACTTCTAACACCAGGCATTCTGCTAGGCCAGGGGACAGCAACTATAGCCTGTGGGCACCTGTTTTGGTATAGACTTACAAGCTAACAATGGTTTTTGCATTTTTAAATGGATGAAAAAAATAAAAGAAAGAATGACACTGAGACATGTGCAAATTATATGAAATTCAAATTTCAGTGTCCATTAAAAAAAGTTTTTTGGAACATTATTACGTTCATTTGTTTATGTATTGTCTGAAGCTGCTTTTTACTATAATGGTAAACTTGTGTAGCTGAACAGAGATGGTATGGGCCACAAAATGTAAAATATTTATTATCTGGCTCTTTACAGAAAAAATTTGCAGATCCCTATGCGAGCTACCCCAGACATGCCCTCAAGAGGCATAGTAGCAGCAATTGGATAACTGTCCCTCTTATCAAAAAACTAAACACAGTAGGATGGTCTGAGGTCCTCTACACCAAGGCTTTCATTTTACCCTTCTCTCCATTTCCTAGCTGAAAGATGAAAAACTGAAGTTCCGAGGTCCACAGGACTTTCTTAAGGTTACAGCGATTTATTGGTAGCATAGGAACTTAAACATAGGTCTCCCTGCTCTTAGTCAGATGCCCCTGCCTATTAATCCTCCCTGAGTCCTAATTATTTGTTGTACTAAGTGGGAAGAGACCTTGGATCAGGAACTTACTTTCTTACCTGTTACCCTTTGGTAACATGAAGACTTTGGATTTAGGAACTCTACAGTTCCTTTCAACCTTGATGTGCTCTGCTTTTTAAACGAGATAATGCCAACTCTATAGCAACAACAACAAGCTGAATTCCAGCTCCTGCTGCTTACTGGCTGGCTGTCTTCAGACAACTTTTGGCTTTGGTTTCATCTGCAAAATGAGAATAATAGTAACACGTATGTCACTAAATTGATAAGATAGTAGCTATGACAGGTGTCATAAACAAGGAAAAAAAAGGACTATTTTGAAGCTATATGAATAATACATTATTAATAAGACTTCTCTAGCTATGATAATCAGAGATATTCCACTCCTTCTTCCATGATGGGAAGGGAAAGGTAGAAACGTGGAAAGGAAGAAAGCAGGAACTGAAGGGAGAACGGATTAGAGGGGCAAAGAAAGAGGGTGGGGAGAAGAAAAGGAAAAGAGAAGTCGATGGGGAGAAGGGGAGGAAGTTAGAAATGGTAAAAGAAGGGGAGGGGAATGGAAATAAGTAAAATAAAAAAGAGTGGAGGGCTTCCCTGGTGGCGCAGTGGTTAAGAATCTGCCTGCCAACACAGGGGACACGGGTTCGAGCTCTGGTCTGGGAAGATCCCACGTGCCTCAGAGCAACTAAGCCCGTGCGCCACAGCTACTGAGCCTGCGCTCTAGAGCCCGTGAGCCACAACTGCTGAAGCCTGGGCGCCTAGAGCCCGTGCTCCACAACAAGAGAATTCACTGCAATGAGAAGGCGACGCACCACAATAAAGAGTAGCCCCCGCTCACCGCAACTAGAGAAAACCTGCGCACAGCAAAGAAGACCCAACACCGCCAAAAATAAATTAAATAAATTAAAAAATAAAAGAGTGGAGGAGTTGGGGGAAAAGATGGGGAAGAGGCTGAAAATACTGTGATGGAAGAGGAAAGGGGCAGTGCAGGGAAAAGGAGAGTGATGGTAGCCAGACAGAAGGCTGTACCACTATCCTCCTCTCCTGTTTGTATCCCTTCCTGGCACTCTGCCCTCAACAACTTAGTTTCTCTCTTGTAGTCTCTCTCTTCACGCCAATATTATCTCACTTAAACTTCTACTTGGATAATAAATTGAACACCCTGGCCTCTCAGTTCTAATAACAGGGTGTGCATCTGCTTCACTCTTCCACTCCCATGGGCTCACCCTGGATTTCAGCATCAGCAGAAACTCAGAATCTCTGATACCTCAGTTCCAAATATCCCACTCAGACCACCAGCATCTGTACTGCCTGCCTGTTCACGTGCTCAAGTACTCCACTGCAACCATTCTTTGACATCAATACTTCTAATACCTTGGCCCCTTTCCTGGCTCCCCTCCACATCCCCACTATTAGCCCTCACATGCCACCATTTGCTTTTCTGTATGATTTTGATTCTGCAAACATCATCATAAACATTCTCTTGCAAACACTCCCTTAGTCTTCTCTCCCTCTGTTGTACTTCCCTGGCAAAACCCCAATCCCAGATGAACTCAACAGTCTGCCTTCTCTCTGCCTGCACCTGAACAGTCAAATATCTTCAATTATTTTAAACCTATGGTCTCAAAAACCAGATGAGCTCTTAATACTTCCCAGAAGTCCTACTGATTAGTTTTCTTTAGAAAAACACATTTTCCACTCTCAAAGATGTCTATTTCATACCTTCTCTCTCTCAAATATCCTAGTCCCTTCTCCTTCCCCTCAGGTAATATTGCCCTTTCTTTACTGAGAAAATAGAAGTTATCAGACAGGAACGCTTCCTACCTTCAAACCTTCCTGTGACTCTACCCTTCTTGTAACTCCTGTTACAAATGAACATCTTCCTCTCTAAGACCTTTTAAGTCATCTAAGGCCCTCCATGTGCCCTTTGGACCTGCCCTTCTGATTTTTCTTCTCAAGGGGTTACCTTTCTTCCTTTCTGTCAAATCATTCCTGGCGGCTTAAATACAAGCTTGAGTACAGCATTGACCAATAGAACTTTTTGTGATGACAGAAAGGTTCTGCATGTGTGCTGTCTAATACAATTTCCACTAGCCACATGTGACTACTGAGCTCTTGAAATGTTATTGTGACTGAGGAACTGAATTTTTAATTGTTCTTAATGTAATTAATTTAAATTGCCACATGTGGCTAGGGGCTACCATATTAGACAGCATGGCCCCTATCTCCCATCCTAAATGAACTTTGCCTTGACCCTTATTCTCAGTATTGTTTTCATTTACTCATCTCCTATCCACTCCTTTTTCAATCGGGATTCAAATTAGATATAGTGTGTGATTTGCTTTGGGCAGAACTGTAGAGTTCATAAGTCTCCCTGTACCAAATCCAATTTATCTGTACTCATTTGTTTTTAACAGTGTTCACTACTACACCACCACAGTCCCACCCCAAACACTCTCTTTGCTGGAACACCACATTCTCCTGGTTTTCCTCTTACCTTTCTGGCTCTGCCTTCTCAGGTTCCTCCTCCTCTCTCCACCTTTTAAAGGTCTGTTCACTAAGACTCATTCCTTGGACTCCTTTTGTTCTCAAGATTTTTCCCTAATGCAAGGGGCAGGGAAATGGAGTTATAGTTAAAAGGGCTTCCCATTGCAATTAGAATATAATCCAAACTCCTTTCCTTAACCAAAGGGCCTGACTGATCTGCCGTGCGCCAAACTCTCCCACCTTTCATTCCCTCCTTCGTTTCACACAGCTCTGCTCTCACTGGCCTTTCAATTGCTCTAACAGTTGAAAGTTTTAGGTTTTTTGCACTCGCCTTTTCTCTCTTTGTGGGACACTCTATCCCAGTCTTTGCCTAGTTTTGCTCTTTGCTATCCTTAGGACTTGGCTTCTATGTCACCTCTTCAGAGGTCTACCTTACCCAAATTACATTCATCTCTTGTTATTCCTCCATTTGGTTCCTTCAAAGCCGATATTGCTATTTCATTTATTTATTCGTGTGTTGACTTGTTCAGGTCGGCTGCCTAGCCCCTGGAATTTAAACTTGCGAGCAGGGACAATGGGCTTTGCTCTGTCGTGGGTCACATCCCAGACGCCAGCACAGGCCCGACACCAGGAGGCTCAGGATAAAGGACCCGCGGACCAAAAGAATCAATGAGCCGGCAGAAGGGCGGGGAGGACGCGAGCGCGGCCCCGCGTGGGGGACGTAGGGGCGCGGCCAACGAGCGAGCAGTGGAAGCCCGCCCCTTCCGGCCGCGGCGCGGACGCTTCGGCAGCCACGGCGGCTGGACCGCGGCTGGCGCCGGCTTGGCCCGCCCCCTTTTCCGTGCCCCGCTCCCGCTCCAACGCCTGCCCGGCTGCTGTCAGCTGTATCAGCGTCCTACCGAGCCACGGTGCATGCTTCGCCGCTGCGGCCGCCGGCTGCTGTACGTCCTAGGCCTTAGCTTCCCGCTGCTGACCGGCCGGCCGCTTTTCCTCTGCCCGCACCGCCTCATGAGGCCGCAGGTCGTGTTCGTCCTCGGCGGTCCCGGCGCCGGCAAGGGGACCCAGTGCGCCCGCATCGTCGAGGTGAGGCCCGGGCAGCCGGCGGCTCCCTGTGCTTGACCGGACGCCGGGCGGGCCCGGCCCGCACCGCGCGGCTGTCCGCGCCTCCCCCACGCGCCCCCCCCACCGCCCCCGGAGCCGCGGACTACGAGTCCAGGCGACCAGCGCACCGCCGGCGTGGCGGTGGTTCGAGGGTCCGCCGGCGCGCGGCATGTCGGGACTGGTAGTCCACGTCCGCCCGCCTCGGGGGGGACCCAGAAAGGAGGGGGACCGCTTGGGATCGCTTTGTTCCTGCGCCCGTCTTTCCTTACATTTTGGGGACCAAGTTCGTCTCGAGAGTGGGCTGGGAGAGGGATCCCGGGAGGGTCCGCTTCCGGGGACCCCAGCGCGCAGAGGTCAGTGTGTCGCTGGTTGTGGGGCGGCCGGAGGCGGCAGCAGCGTCGATTTGGGTTAGAGGCTGGGTGCGCCCACCGCTGCCTGAAGGGGAGACCGGTTTTTCCACCACGCCCATTCCTGCAGGCCCTCTAAACTCTGAACCGTCTACTAATTGGTCTTTATCCTAGAAAGGAACCCCGGGCGACAGGGAGTTACTTTAGGTGTTCTGAACCCGTCCAAGTCAGTACCAGCCCTGAGGCTCAGCCCGGTTTGGTGTGGTTGGAAAATGCCGTGGAGTATGAGATCAAACTTCAGCCTCTGGCCCTGCTGCCAACTTACACTTAGTCCATGGCCAAGTCACTTCCTCTCTCCGAGTCTCGGTTGCCCCCACTAGAACAGTAGAGGCTGTGGACACAGATTTAAACTCAGTATGAAATGCCTCCCAAGTCTAAAGTGGTGTTACGTTTTTTTTTCTTTCCCCAAAGCGTGGTAAGGTTAATGGTTCAATTCCGTTAACATTTTTCGAACAGATACGTGGTTAGCTGCAGTGTGGGTGAAAGGCTTATTGGAGAATCTGGGGAATGTTTGGGAGAGAAGGAAAACAAGATATCTAGAAACAGAAGAGGAGACCAGTAGTGCTGTAAAACACCAAAGAATCTTTGTGAAACTCGGTGACCAGCAAAAGTTTTGACCCAGAAGTTCTAAAATAGTTTCCTCTTTTCCAGGATATGGCTTTTATTAGCTTTGGGATTTTACTCCTCTCCCAGGTTCATACAGCCCACTCCTATATTTTATTCTCTAAAGAGCATCCAGAAAAAGTCGGATGGTAGCATCTTCATTATGTGTTTTACAGCTGTATTTATAATTGTTGATCATTTGTAAGACTGTAAGTGGAGCTAATTCAACCAAAAAATACATAAATATTTTTCTCCTTATTTTTGTTCGTTCTTTTCACTTTTTAAAAGACATGACAATTGGATGGTTTCAGGTTTTTGTTGTATATATGAAATAACTCTTACATGTATAAATAGCATAGTAGGGGAAGGAGAAAAGACTTTATATTTGTTTGTTTTTTTATTTTTATTGAAGTATAGTTGATTTACAATGTTCTGTCAGTTTCAGGTGTACAGCAAAGTGAATCAGTTATACATATACATATATCCACTCTATTTTAGATTCTTTTCCCATATAGGCCATCACAGAGTATTGAGTAAAGTTCCCTGTACTATACAGCAGGTCCCTATTAGTTATCTGTTCTATACACAGTAGTGAGTAAATATCAATCCCAATATCCCAATTTATCCCTCCCCCTCCCTTCCCCCCTGGTAACCATAAGCTTGTTTTCTACATCTGTGACTCTATTTCTGTTTTGCAGATAAGTCCATTTGTACCATTTTATAGATTCCACATGTAAGAGATATATGATACTTGTCTTTCTCTGTCTGACTTACTTTACTCATTATGACAATCTCTAGGTCCATCCATTTTGCTACAAATGACATTATTTCATTCTTTGTTATGGCTGAGTAATATTCCATTGTATATGTAAACCACATCTTCTTTTTCCATTCCTCTGTCAAGGACATTTAGGTTGCTCCCATGTCCTGGCTATTGCAAATAGCACTGCAGTGAACATTGGGGTGCATGTATCTTTTTGAATCATGGTTATCTCTAGATACATGCCCAGGAGTGGGATTGCTAGATCACATGGTAGCTCTGTTTTTAGTTTTTTAAGGAACCTCCATACTGTTCTCCATAGTGGGTGTACCAATTTACATTCCCACCAACAGTGTGGGAGGGTTCCCTTTTCTCCATACCCTCTCCAGCCTTTATTGTTTGTGGATTTTTTGATGATGGCCATTCTGATGTGTGTAAGGTGATACCTCACTGTAGTTTTATTTTACATTTTCTAATAATTAGCAATGATGTAATGATGCTTTTTAGCCATCTGTATGTCTTCTTCGGAGAAATGTCTATTTAGATCATCCGCCCATTTTTTGATTGGGTTGTTTGTTTTTTTAATATTGAGCTGCAGGAGCTGTTTGTATATTTTGGAGATGAATCTGTTGTTGGTCGCTAATATTTTCCTCCATTCTGAGGGGGAAAAGACTTTACTAGAGTCAAACAGATATGGGTTCAAACCCTAACTGTTCCATTTACTATCTCTTTAGTCCCAGCGAAGTTGTTGTTTTACCTTGGGTTCCTCTGTAAGAAGGAAGAAATAATACTTGTCTGGCATGGTATTTATGAATATGAAATGAGGTAAAATATCTGGCATGTATAGATGCAAATAATTTTTTCCTCTGTTTTAGAGTTCCTGTTCTTAATTTTTGAGATTGGTTGTTTTTACTTTGAAGTGCACTGTAGTTTTACTTTTTAAAAATTGGTTTATGACTGATGTATTGGAATGTATTTAAATATTTTGATTTTGAATCATAATGTGACTTTAAGTGTTCACAGCCAAACTGATAATACCCATATTACTCCACTGGGTTACAAATAATCTCCACATTCTGTAACTAGTATTTATTCTTTACTCTGTTTGATAATGGTGGATAATATTTTAAACCTGTTAATTAAGAATTATAAGATTTCCATGATGAGATATGTTCTATAATGTATTATCTTATTCTTTAAGGTTTCAACACTTATATGAGCTTAAATTCAACTGTTTTCTTACAATTCCAAATAGCTTATAATTCAGTAGTTGCTGTCTTCTAGTGGATTAAACAATGGAATGTCTATGGGCAGTTAAGTCAGAGGATTTTTTGTTTTGTTTTGTTTCTTTTGTGAGTCTCTTGCATTTTGACTCAATGTTTTATTATCCAGGCAAATGTAAGCTGAATCCCAAACGATTGTAATTTTTGGAGCTAATTTTTTTCTGTAGGGGAAAAGTTATATAAATCAAGGTTAAATTTCCCAACTATCATGCCATTACTAATTTAGCTAACAGGATACCTGAAATGTGGCTGAAACAGAATTGTTTCTTTGGGAAGATTACATTAATTTCCAACTCAGGCCACCAGAAGTACATCTTTGGACCCTTGCTACAGAACCTGAGAATATCTGGCCCTCTGATATCCTGGGACATTGCAGTTATGGTTGAGGGTGTCACCAGAGGGAAGCTGTTGCTTGTTTTTTTTGTTTTTTTTTTTCTAGCTGTGAATTCTACCTGTGCTACTTGCTCTCCCAGACCTTGAGGAAGAAAAGGCAAATCTGATGCAGCATCTTCTCAAAGTGTTGTGAACTGGAAAGGAAAGGTTTGAGGGAGGCTTTGAGATTGAATTTTGCCCATTTAGTTGAACTGATCTTTTTCAGTTTTGTTTTATTTTCTAACTAATTTTTAAGTCTGTCTTCTCATACTCAAATTTGTTTTTGAAAATTAGCCATTTTCTAAATCAGTGCAATCAGGAGTCAAGTGCTCATAGTGGAGTTATTATTGTGGAATAACTTGTGACTAAAAAATCATGATGGAAGATACCGTGTCATTTTTGAATTTTTTAAATTAAGCTTTATATTGTTTTGGCCCAAGAAAAATTATGCTGCTATAACCTAAACTTGTCTGAAAATAACAACCACAGTTTTGCATGTGTTAGCTGGGATATTTAAACCTACTCTCTTTTAAAGATGGTGAACATTCTGCTTAAATGAACAATTATGCTAAAGTTTATATCCATGCCAAATTGCTTTCTGTAGCACCCCAGAAGCATTTTTATCATCTTGTGTTTTAACTTCCTCCAGGACCTGTATGGGTAACTTATACATTGTATCCTACCTGCTATGCTTAGAAAGTTTTGGGTGATACTGACTTTATATAGAAATAAGAAATTTGCTTTTATTTATCTTTTTGTCTCTAGTGTTGAACATTGTGCCTGACATATAGGTGCTTAATAAGTATTCTTTGAATGAATATATAGCATACCAGTTTGTCCTGAAGATATAAAAAAATTTAAAATTCGGTCTCCAGGGGGCGCCCAAGGAGCAGTTAGTACTCTCATTTTCAGGACCAGAAGTATTTGAATGAAACCTCTGTTTTACTCTGATTTCTCATGTAACACTTCAGTTTACTCAGTGAATAAATGGTATAGTTGTAAAAATCTGATGAGCATTCTAAAATTTTTAAGCTCCTGATTACAAATCCCTAAAGCAGACTACCACTCATTAAAGAAATGAGATAGGAAGATCCACTGGACATTAAGCTTGCTTCAGAACAGGCCTTTCTCCTTTCACAAGGAGAAAGGATGGGCTGGAGTAAGAGATAGGTTTTTTGGGTTTTTTTGTTTTTTTCAAAGGAAAGTTTAAATTATCCGTAAAAGAGAGTCCATAGAATCCTCAACTCTCCTGAAGCACCACCTTTTCATTAAGGTAATAGTAACGTGGGATTTTTGTTGTTGTTGTTAAGAATTTGGAGGAGGGGAGACTATGTTCAGATTATTTACTATTCTTACTTTTGAAAACTTCATTTTTTTCTTTCCATTTTAAGTTACAATAGTAACATATATTTGTTGGTGACCTCTAACCCTGAGGTCACCAGTATTAACTGTCTGGTATTAACTCTTTCTCAATATTTTTACAAATAAAAGTGCATATAGTTACCTTTTTTACCTCCAAATGGGGTTATTCTGGTTTTTTTTTGTACTGAATGTATCATGGCTATCCTCTCAGGCCTCTACACATAGACTTAACTCATTTTTATTAGTAGCTGCAGAATAGTCCGTAATATGGATGTTACCATAGCATAATTGTATCATTCCCCCATTGATGGACATTCAGGGTAGTTTTCAGGAAATTATTCTGCTATTGCAAACCGTGCTTCAATAAATTTCCTTGTAAATATAATATTGCATATGGATGCTTTTATTTTTGCAAGCAAAATTCCTAAAAGTGGGATTGCTAAGTCAGAAGATAAGTGCATTTTTAATTTTAATTAATAATTGTTTGATGACTTTTCAAAAACATTATACTTACATTTCTATCAGCAGTTGTATGCTTTTTTTTTTTACTAGCAGTGGTGATTATCAAATCATTTTAATTTTTAATTGTATCATTCCCCCATTGATGGACATTCAGGGTAGTTTTCAGGAAATTATTCTGCTATTGCAAACCGTGCTTCAATAAATTTCCTTGTAAATATAATATTGCATATGGATGCTTTTATTTTTGCAAGCAAAATTCCTAAAAGTGGGATTGCTAAGTCAGAAGATAAGTGCATTTTTAATTTTAATTAATAATTGTTTGATGACTTTTCAAAAACATTATACTTACATTTCTATCAGCAGTTGTATGCTTTTTTTTTTACTAGCAGTGGATGATTATCAATCATTTTAATTTTTTCAAATTTGTTAATCTCCTCTTCAAAGTTTTTCTGAGTAAATTATTCATTTTTTCCAAGAAGTCCATTAAGGTGAAAGGCATAATTAGACTTAAAAAAATTTCCCTTTACTTGTCGTTTATTCAGAAAACATTCTTTGAGAGCTAGGCACTGTGATAGTTGCTAAGGTGAATAAGACACAGACCCTAGTGTCAAAAGTTTACAGTGAGCTGTGAGATATGGAAGTTAAACAGTGACTATGACAGGACAGAGTGGTAAGTCCTATGACAGAAATATACACACAGACCATTTAGATAAGGGACATTTAAGTTACAGCTCAGTGGGTCAGGGAAGGCTTCCTGGGGGGCAGTGATATGTATGAGCTGAATTTAGGAGGACAGTAGGAAAGAAGCAGCCAGGAGATGTGGGGGAGTGGAGAACACTTAAAGCAGAGTTACCCTTGCATAGGGTAGTTGGAGGTTTCAATTCTGAGAAAAGGCTAAGGAGAGTAAACGGACACAAGTGAGACTGACCCAGAAAACACTTCCTAAATGCAAACTATTTGCTCTGTGTTGGGGGATACTGGCTTCTAGAGGTTCTCAATTTAGAGTAGAGATAAGACACATACTTAATAGAATTTCATGAGAAAAGATATGAAAGATTTTTGCAAATATTAAAGTTTAACATTAAATTGTTTTAAAATTGTTTATCAGGAGTTCCCTGGTGGCCTAGTGGTTAGGATTCTGGACTTTCACTGCCATGGCCTGGGTTCAATCCCTGGTCTGGGAACTGAGATCCCTCAAGCCGTGCAATGTGGCCAAAAAAAAAAACCCCAAAACTCTTTATCTTTTAGATTTGCCTCCCTAACTAGATTGTAATGTCTTCAAGGATGAGCACCCTGTCTTTTGCTCCTGTTCATTCTACTGCATGGTGTTTGAGGTGCCTACTTATCCTTCAGATCTTAACTTAATACAGAGATTCCCAAACATTCTCAGTTCATGGTCCCCTTAGTGTCTCAGTAATTTTTTTCACAAACACCTTAGTCCAGAATAAGTACCTAACAGTTGTATTTATTAAGTAATAGGATCCAAACAATACTTAATAAGTATTTTCTAACAACTTAGTAACTGTTTGAAGAAACAGTACATATACATTAAAAGAAGAAGTAGCAACTTTATTTCATTCTTATGTAACCACAATCACCTACTAATTGGATGTAAATGCCTGTTGGCACTGCCCAGTTTCTCATACCTTGGAATCAGGTTAGATGCTTCCATACTCATTTTATCTTCCACATTAATTTTCACGTGGTACTTATTTTTATCACAGCAACTGCCCACCAAAAAGTCAGCATCACAGAGATGTGTCTTCGAAAAGAATGTGCATGATCTAAAGTTGAAATTGTGAACTACCCTGAGCTGATAGTTCACATGATATCTAATAGATGTCCAGTGTTGCTCTGTTTCCCTTAAAAATGTAAACCCAGGGCATTCTTGTGAATTCGCTGCAGTGCTCCAGGGTACTTGGGCATTCAGTTTGGGAACCATGAGCTGAAAATGATTTCCTCAGTGAAACTGGCCCTCACATTTTTAGACTAGGTCAGATTTCTCTATTATGTGATCTCAAAGCACTTCAAAACATCTGTCAGTTTGTTTTTCTTTTGTCCTTTCAGTTTTTAATTCTGTTGTCCTTTATAACATTTATGTTTGTAGTTCACGTTTAATTTCATGATTATTGGATTGTCTCCCTCATTACACCATAAGCTCCATAAGGATGAGAACCTTAGATTTCTAAATTTACTCTTACATCTTCAGTGTCTAGTACAATGTCTGGCATAAATTGATGCTCAGTAAACATTTGTTAGGTAGATTTTGAAGCCAATCATACCTGGATTTCTGCCATTTCGTGCGTTATTTAAATTTTTGGCTCTTTGGTTTTCTCCCCTGAAAATTTGGGATATTAATCTACTTTACAGGGTGATTATGAGGATTAGCCAAGAGAATCCATGTAATAAAATGTCTGGCACAGTGCTTACTTTGTGTTTGGCACTTCATATATGTTAGCATATCTCCTTGCTTATTCTGTGCTTATCTATAAATAGTCAATGAAAGAAATATCTTGAGCAGCGTCAGTAGCTACACTTCGGTGGTCATTCTTAGTCAGTAGACCGAAGAAAAATTGATTTGCAAGGATATGAACAAATGTCAAAGTGTCATACCAGTGTATTGTCTACTAGGCAGTTTGTAGAGTTCAGACTCCGGAGTTAGACTGTCTGGGTTTGAATCTTATCGTAACACCTACTATGTGTGAGATCTTAGCAAAGGTTTAGTCTCTCTATGCCTCAATTTCCTCATCTGTAAAATGGGAACAATAATATATAGTATCTACCTCAGAGGGGTGTTGTGAGGACTAAATGAGCTAATGTATGTAAAGTACTTAGAGCAGTGCCTGGCATGTGATAATTCCTATATAAATGTTAACTATTATTTTTATTATTATCATCATCATCTTACTTTTTCTGTGTTAGTTTTGCCTGCCCTTCTGCCACCCCTAGCTCGACCTTCTTTTGACTTGCTTAAGATTTTTTTCCTTCCTGATTTATTCCTTCGTACTTTGGAAGCTATACAATCTGTTTTTAGTGGTTACCCTAGAAATTTTAAGCACACATATTATTTAACTTAAGTCTAATATTAATATTTTTACTCTCCCCCAAACAATACAAATACCTTAGGACACTTAACTCTATTTTCTATCCTATTGTTTTTTTTAGGATTTTAATTCTATATTGACTTTTTTTTTAATCCCCGCAAATGACCTGTTAATGTTTTATAACAAATGTTTGTTTAGAATAAGTTACATACATACCATTTTCTTTACTAACCATTTATTTTTGCACCTCAGATCTACCTTCTGAGATCATTTTCTTTCTTGAAGTATATCCTTTAGAAGGTTCTTTAATCAGTATGGGCTTGTGGTTAGGAAATTTTGCTGTATTCTTTACATGGTAGGTTCTTTTTTCCTAGTTCAAGCACCTAGGGTATCATCCTTCAGAGGTCCTGACTTTATGTGGACCTCATTGATCTGACCTCCAATCCTATTTATGTCTCAGTCTTTGTCTCCTTTCCCCTCTCTGTGGCTGATTAAATCCTGGGCTCTAGCCACCTGTGATTCGGGGATGGGCAAAGTCCCCAGGGCAGCCATAGCTCCAGCACTCTCTCGCTCCTCTGGATTTGTGCTTTCTTGATTTATCTGAATTTGAGTTACTCCTTTAATTTTTGGCCAGTTCAGTCATAGGTTAAAAAATAATAATAATAAAATTATATATTAATAAATAGACAAATATTAGAGATTATATATATATCCAACTACATGGGTGTGCTGTGCTGGGAGGGGTTTCTCTCTCTTTTTTTAAATAAGTTTTATTTATTTATTTATGGCTCTGTCGGGTCTTCGGCGCGAAGGCATTCTCCAGTTGCGGCAAGCGGGAGCTGTTCTTCATTGTGGTGTGCGGGCTTCTCATTTCGGTGGTTTCTCTTGTTGTGGGGCACGGGCTCTAGGCGCACGGGCTTCAGTAGTTGTGGTTCGCGGGCTCTAGAGTGCAGGCTCAGTAGTTGTGGCGCACGGGCTTAGTTGCTCCGTGGCATGTGGGATCTTCCCGGACCAGGGCTCGAACCCACGTCCCCTGCATTGGCAGGCGGATTCTTAACCACTGCACCACCAGGGAAGTCCTGGGAGGGGTTCCTCTGAATGAATGTATATATTCCACCCCCATCAAAATTAGACGCCTCTACCTAAGTCTGCCCTAGCTCAGAACACCTCTTCAGTGTCAGTTCTTCCCCTTATTCTTACTCCCATTGAAATCTACTTGATTTACATCCTTTGGATTAAAGTTTTAGTGATGGTAATCGATTAAACACCACATCCTAGTTAAGATGCTAATAGGAGAGGACTGTAGTCACGAAAGACCTCCGAAAGTCACATAGGAGTACAGTATTTTAATGGTTGTCCTCCTAAATTGAAATTGAGAGCATTTCAGAGAAACCACTCTAGTAGTGGGACTTTCAGACTAGATAAGAGAGAAAAGGTGGAGACAGGGGATAACCATCTTACTCTTTGTGTCATGTTAGCTTGATCACACTGACTCTTGCTAACCTTAAAGCTAGTACTTTTAGCCCAGTTGCCATATGAGAATGTGGACATTAAGGACATTTTTATAGACTGAACATGTGATAAGAGCATTTAGAACTTAATAGAGAACAGGTGTGACTGAACATACTGTTTGCCGACAGTTTCCTGCTGCTGGTGAACAAAGCTAACCAAACAGCACTTTGGTAAAGGAGGAGGCCCCAGTTATTACATACCATTCTTAGAAACTTTCACTTTGAGGAACTGGGTCCCCAAAAAAACACATGTTCCGTGCTTGGTTTCCATCAGTTATCTCCAGAAGACAGGTAAGTTGGTTCCATTTATCATTAGGGTATATTCTATACCAACAAGCAATTGAATATGCTTAGTTTGGGGCTCTACAAAAGATTGCTTCTTTGCTCACTTTGTGTTTGGAATTTCCATGATGTATTAGTCATTGATGTTTGCCACTGAAAAGTTCTATGTGTTTAATTTAACCCATAAGACTTTAAGTATAATTAGATAATAACATGAATTTCTGTTCTCTTGGTGTCTACTGGGAGTAAAGAGACAGTCCAGAAGATGTTTTATTGATATTATGTAATTGGGAATTGACTTGATGGCTAATTTAGGTTTTTAAATGGGAAATTTTTATTTGCTGCTTATTTAATGATTATTGGGTGGGGCAAGTGGAAATGGAAATGGTGTCACAAGTGGAGAAAGGCAAGAACGAAGCAAACAAAGGATGGTCAGAATCTGGCTGAATGGTGGGTCAGATATGCCTGGCTCTGTGTGTGGATAAAGTTCCTGATCTTTTCTCCATGCTAGGATACAACAAAATGATAAAGTCCATGAACTTGGAGTCTCCTTTTTTATTTCCACCAGCAGATTCTGTCATGCGAAGGCCGTAGTAGCTTAATGGCAGGATTCTGTATTTCCATGTCTGTCACCTAGGAATTACCTCAGAGGCCCACTGTGGAATAATCGTCACTGAGAGTCAGGAGACCTGGGTTCAAGTGCCAGTTTCCTCTCTGCTAACTAGCGAGTCAGCTTATCTCAGTTTCCCCTTTCATAAAATGAGGGGTATGGAAATAGGTGGTCTTGCCAGCCCTAAAACAGTTCTGTATACTGAAACTTCATTGTTAGATAGTATTGTAATCCTATGTAGTCACATTCAAGAGGCATGTTATCCAATCACTATGAATATGTGTATCTTCTTTGCCATTCTATGCTGTATGAATGGGAGCACCAAGGAATTGTATTTAATAAATTCCCACTGTATTTCATGTTTACATAGAACTTCAGAGTGACAACAAAGAATGTGTAAAGGCAGGAAAAGGAATAGTTTTTTGAAGTAGAACAGTTGCGTATGTATGAATTTTTTTAAATTAAAAATATTTAAGAAATGGGACATTGGAGCCAACTTTCTTACAATATAGCATAGTAGTAGAAAGAATGTAGACTTTGAAGTCAGTTGTTAGTTCACATCTCAGTCTAACACCTGTGGCTATGTTGCTTAACTTTTCTGATTGTGTTATATTCATTTGTAAAGTGATGACAATAATAACTTCACTAGGTTGTTATAAAGATGAAACAGCATAATGCTTCTACAGTGTTCAGCACAGTACATGGCACTCAGTAAACTTGTAAAGGCTAGCATTATTTTAGAAAAGATCTACAGTGAAGAGATCAAAGGGTAATTTAGATTAAAGTAGTTTGGGGGAGCATTGTATTCCTATTGTTTACTACAGCATAAGGAAATGATTACCCACACTAATCAGTTTATAGATTTTTAAAAACCCAGGATGGTATTTTAGAGTTTATCAAATATGAAAGGTCTTTCTACTTAGAGAAAATGTTTGAAGTTAACTTAGATTTAAAAATCCTAGAAAGGGCAAGTGGATGTAAGGAAAAGTTTATAGTATACATGCTCTTTATATTCAAAATAGGTTACTAGTTGCCAGATGGAGCTAATGACCTAATGATCGGATAAGTTTCATAAGTTAAGCCTGTATATGTACCTTAACTGTCCTGTTATTAAAAATATGCATACTTTTACTTTTGGTTATTACTTTTTAAAAAAAATATTTATTTATTTATTTGGTTGCGCCAGGTCTTAGTTGCGGCTCATGGGCTCCTTAGTTGTGGCATGTGAACTCTCCGTTGTGACATGCATGTGGGATCTAGTTCCCTGACCAGGGATTGAACCTGGGCCCCCTGCATTGGGAGTGCAGAGTCTTAACCACTGCACCACCAGGGAAGTCCCACTTTGGGTTACTTTTTAATTATACAAGTAGTACACATACATTATAGAAAAATTAGAAAATACAGATGAGTAAAAAGAAGAGTGTAAAAATTACCAGTAATCTTACCATCCAGAGAAAACCACCATTAATCAATATTTGGGGACATATTTTTCCAGAGTTTTTTTTTTTTTTTTAAGTAGGCTCATACTCTGGAAACCTGCTTTTTACTTATAATAATATCACAAACATATCACCATGTTAATAAATGTACTTTTACCACATAATCTATATGATATTATACTCTGTAGATTACATACATTATTTAATTAATTGATGCCTTGTTTTGGAAATTTTTCTGATTTTTCAGAAGTTGTATTCTGTGTATTTTAAAAAATACTGGGAGATATAATTTATATACCATACAACTCATCCATTTAAAGTGTAGAATTCGGGACTTCCCTGGTGGTACAGTGGTTAGGAATCCGCCTGCCAATGCAGGGGACATGGGTTCGAGCCCTGGTCTCGGAAGATCCTACATGCTGTGGAGCAACTAAGCCTGTGCACCCCAGCTACTGAGCCTGCGCTCTAGAGCCTGCAAGCCACAACTACTGAAGCCCGTGTGCCACAACTACTGAAGCCCGCGCGCCTAGAGCCCGTGCTCCGCAACAGGAGAAGCCACCACAGTGAGAAGCCCCCACTTGCCACACTAGAGAAAGCCTGCACTCAACAATGAAGACCCAACACAGCCAAAAATTAATAAATAAATTTATTAAAATGAAATAAAATTTAAAAAGCGTAGAATTCAGTGTTTTTGGTATATTATGTTATTAATTTTTTTAATTTTGGTAAAATATATCATGAAATTTACCATTTTAACCACTTTAAGTGTACAGTTCAGTGGCATTAATTGCATTTAGAACATTGTGCGACCATCACCACGATTTCTAAAACATTTTCATCACCCCAAACAAAAACTCTATTAGGCAATAATTTCCCATTCTTCCCTTCCCCCAGCCCCTAGTAACCTCTAATCTACTTTTTGCCTCTGAATTTGCCTATTTTAGGTACTTCATGTAAGTGGAATCATACATTTGTCCTTTTTTTTTTTATGGCTTATTTCATAATGTTTTCAAGTTTCATCCATGTTAACATGTATCAGAACTTCATTCCTTTTTATGGCTGAATAATGTTTCATTGTATTTATTTATTACATTTTGTTTATCCATTCATCTGTTGTTGGCTTCCACCTTTCCGCTATTGTGAGTAATGCTACAGTGAACACTGGCATACAAGCATCTGTTTGAGTCTTTTGGGTATAGAGCTAGGAGTGAAATTGCTGGATCATATAATAATTCTGACTTGTTGAGGAACTGCCAAACTGTTTTCCACAGCAGCTGTACCATTTTACATTTCTATCCGTGATGTGTGGTTTCTTTATCCTCACCAACACTTATCATTTTATGTTTGTTTGATTATAACCACCCTACTAGGTGTGCAGTGGTATCGCATTGTGGTTTTGATTTGCGTTTCCTTAATGACTAATGCTGTGAGCATCTTTCATGTCTCACGTGTCCTTTTTTTTTTTTTTTTTTTTAAATAACCATCCTGAAGGGTGCACTGGCATCTCATTATGGTTTTGATTTGCATTTCCCTGATGACTAATGAGGAACTTTCCCATACTGGCCATCTGTATATCTTCTTTGGAGAAATGTCTGTTTGAATCCTTTGTCCTTTTTTTTTTCCCCCAGAATATTGCATTTAAAAAATTGTCTTTTGCAATTTTAAAAATTGGGTTATTTATCTTTTTATTGCTAAGTTGTAAAGTTTTAAAAATATATTTTTGGTATAAGTCACTTATCCAGATACATGATTTGTAAATATTTTCTCCCATCCTGTGGGTTGTCTTTTCATTTTCTTGGTAGTGTCCTTGGAAGCACAGAAGTTTTAAATTTTGATGAGGTCTGATATCTTGCACTTTAGAACATACAGTATGCTTTCTATTGCCTGTGGTGCAGAGATTAAAAGATTGATAAAGTGAGGCCAGAACTGTAAAAGAGGTATAACTGGTAAGTGTATTGTGCCTGGGACTGAGAGTTGAGGATGGAAGAGAGAGGAGATAGTGGTAGATGAAAAGGAAGAGTGGGAGCAACAGGTTCTTGTTAACTTCCTTGACTGATTCCAGGGCATAATTGGGTCCAAGTTTTTTTTGTTTTGTTTTGTTTGCAGTACGCGGGCCTCTCACTGTTGTGGCCTCTCCCGTTGCGGAGCACAGGCTCCGGACGCGCAGGCTCAGCGGCCATGGCTCACGGGCCTAACCGCTCTGCGGCATGTGGGATCTTCCCGGACCGGGGCACGAACCCGTGTCCCCTGCATCGGCAGGTGGACTCTCAACCACTGCGCCACCAGGGAAGCCCTGGATCCAAGTTTTAAGTCAGGCTAGAGAGGTGGGAGAGGTTGTCCATTTTGCATAATGGTTTCCAGCATTCTTCCTGTTGTGTAGTCATGGCAGGAAAGAAAGCTTTCCATTAAAATTTCCCATAAGCTTACCACTTTTTAGGACATTTCCTTTGTGTGAAGAAGTTAGATTCTAATCAAGAACTAGTAATCTCTTATATCCTGTTCTACATTATATAAATGGGTACAGTTGTCTATGGTCAACATTGAATCCCAGGCTGGGCTAGGATTTGATGGCTATACCATCAAAAATGTATATTCTTAGACTGACTTTAATTTTAGATTGAGAAAAATGTAATCATGAAGGTAAATTTTATACCAAAAAATTTTAGAAACATATACTATTTTTTAAAGCCAAATATTGATTTACTTAACACTTTCTCCTGTTAGCACAGGTTGATGGACAAAAAATGAAGATGATTCTTTGTTGTTTAAGCTAGATTAATTTTCTCTTTTTTTAAAAAAAATCAGTTGAGAGTGGTTGGCACAATAAAGTTCTGAAAGTGCTCCAAGGGGTCATTCTGGAGACTAGAAGTAGTGTGGGTACATTGTCTGTCATGGAGGTGTCATTTCCGGAACATCTTGCTTATAATTTTGAACTCTAGTGTCTAGAGTAAGGCTTCACTGAAATATGTTTCCTTTTAAACTTTTGCTGCTGTGCCTTTTGGATCCTCTCAACTGAGTATGTCTCTAAATTTCCATCTGTTTCTAGGCTATAAAACTGGACTGTTTTCTGTCTCCTTCTATAACTCTTGACTTCATGCCCATGCAGTGTGTTTTCAGTGTTGCTATATTATACTTTTGTTTCTCCTTTGTTTAAGGAATGGATCACTTTCCAGAGAAATTTTTATCTAAACATTTGACTTGATTTTTGCTGCTATTCTCTACAGTGATTTAGTTTTAAATTTTAAATAAGTTTGTGATTGTGCATGTACTATTTTTCTTTTTTCTTGAACTTAATTTTTTTTTATGTAGGGATTTTTATTCCTAATGTGAGGCAGTTCATTTTGCTGTTCTCTTAGGATTTGATATTAATAAAACACTTAAATCAACAGTCTTACTTTGTGATGCTGTATAAAAATTAAATTAATTAATTTAAATTTTAAAAAAACAGTTTTTGTGATATTTGCCATTTAGAGATGTGTGGATAGAATATATGCTTTTTTTTAAATTAAAAATTTAGTAAGTTTATATACATGTACATTGAGATTCAAACAATTCAAAAGTACATAAAGTAAAAAGTGAAAGTTCTCCTTAACCTTAGCCTACTCTTTTTTTTTTTTGGTTGCTTTGGGTCTTCATTGCTGCGCACGGGCTTTCTCTAGTTGGCAGTGGGCAGGGGCTACTCTTCGTTGCAGTGTGCAGGCTTCTCATTGCAGTGGCTTCTCTTGTTGTGGAGCATGGGCTCTAGGCGCGCGGGTTTCAGGAGTTGTGGCACACAGGCTCAGTAGTTGTGGATCGCGGGCTCTACAGCACAGGCTCTGTAGTGGCGCACGGGCTTAGTTGCTCTGCTGCATGTAGGATCTTCCCGGACCAGGGATGGAACCCGTGTCCCCTGCATCGGCAGGTGGATTCTTAACCACTGCACCTCCAGGGAAGTCCCAGCCTACCCTCCTTGTGTAATCACCTACCAATGTTTTTGTATGTGGCTTTCTGGTCCTCTTTTGATGTATTTATACACAGATGAAAATGCACGCATACAAACGTTGCCTATTGTTATTTTTTTGCTTAACAGTATACCTTGGATAGCTTTCCATATCAGAACATGCAGGGCTTCCCTGGTGGCGCAGTGGTTGCGAGTCCGCCTGCCGACGCAGGGGACACGTGTTCATCCGAAGCCTGTGCTCTGCAACGGGAGAGGCCACAACAGTGAGAGGCCCGCGTACCACAAAAGAAAAAAAAGAACATGCAGATCGCTCAACTCCATTCATAATATATACAATAATCTATTTAACTATTCATATATTTGTGGACATTTAGATTTTCTGTTTACAGATGATGCTGACGTAAACATTCATTACATATGTCTTTGTGCACATGTGCAACTATTTCAGTAGCACAGCTCCTACAAATGGAATTACTGAGCCAAAGGGTATGCAAACTTAAATTTTGTTAGACTCTGCCAAATTGCCCTCTAAGAAGGCCGAACCAATTTACAGTCCCACAGACTGTCAGGATGCTGGTTCTTCCCCACCCTTGCCATAGCCAGATATGTCTTTATTTTAACCAATCTGATGGGTGAAAAATGAAATCACATTGCTTTAATTTGCATTTTCATGATTACCAATAAGGTTGAGCATCTGTTCTTTTCTCTGAATTGTTTTTTCTTTGCCCATTTTTGTATTGAGCTCTTTTCTTTCTTAGTAGGATCTCTTTGTATACAACGTAGATTCCTATCACCTTTGTATGGTGAAAATATTTTCTCCCAAGCTGTTGCTTGTCATTTGGTTATATCTGTGATAAGTTTTTATTGTTCACGTGGTCAAACATAAATCTTAGATGTTTTGGTTCTTGTTTTGGAGTGTCTTTCTCTGTCTCAAGATTATCTTCCCCTGGTACTATCCTAGGGTTGTTTTTTGTGTTTTTTTTTGCGGTACGCGGGCCTCTCACTGCTGTGGCCTCTCCCGTTGTGGAGCACGGGCTCCGGACGCACACAGCCTCAGTGGCTCACGGGCCCAGCCGCTCCGCGGCATGTGGGATCCTCCCGGACCGGGGCACGAACCTGTGTCCCCTGCATCGCAGGCGGACTCTCAACCACTGCGCCACCAGGGAAGCCCCATGTTTTTGTTTTTTGCTTATATTGTATTGTTTTAGAACTCTAATTTACCTGGAATTTAGTTTTGCATATGATATGATGCAAGAGCCTAATTTTTTTTTCAGATGGGTAGCCGGTTGCATTGTATCATTTATTAAATAGTTCATCTTTTCCCCATTGATTTTTAGATGATGACTGTATCACTTATTGAATTCCCATTTATACTTGGGTCTGTTTCATGACTCTGTTGAATTTCATTTTTCCGTTTGTCTATTTTTACACCAGTATCATGCTGTTTTAATTACTGTAGCTTTATAATATTTTATGCCACCTGGTAGGACAAGTTCCCATTTGTAGTTGTTAATATTATATTTTCGAATTTGGTCATTCTCTCACATTTACCCTTCCTGATAAACTTGAGAATCAACTCATCAAGTTTCATTAAAAAATAAATAATCGGGCTTCCCTGGTGGCACAGTGGTTGAGAGTCCGCCTGCCGATGCAGGGGACACAGGTT
>NC_041217.1:145219178-145272923 GCF_002837175.3 Physeter macrocephalus | reverse complement strand
GTGAGAGGCCCGCGTACTGCAAATAAATAAACAAACAAACAAATAAATAAATAATCCCAGGTGAAGTTTGATTGCGGATGCAATCAATTTGTAGATTAATTTGTGGAAAATTTAATTATTTACAGTATCGAATGTTTCTATCCAGGAACATAGAATGCCTTCTTTTTATGATACTGATTTTAAGTGTTTCTAGTTTCTTCTTATAATTCTTACATATTAGTTTTAGATTTATACCTAAATTTAAGTTTTTAGTACTGTTTTGAATAGGATTTTTAAAATTGAGGTACAGTTGACTCGAATAGGATCTTTTAAAATGTATATTTTCTAATTAGCCATTGCTTATTGGTTGGAAGGCTATTGATCTGTTTGTTTATAAGAAGATAGTAAGCAAGATAGGTACATTCTTGTTCTCATAAAATTTTTAATGTACTCAGATGCATCTGTGATGCCAGTTTTTGGAGCCTGTGTGTTTGAGGGTATTTTCATAGTGAATTGCATTTTCATGTATCATATTTTCCTTGTTCTATAGTTATTCTTTGACTTCACTCCTTTATTGCTATGTAATTAGTAGTTTAGCCATTGATTATCTTGGACTTTGCTCCAGAAATAGCCTATATGAGTTAGTCTAACTCCTCCCTGACCTGTCTGAGTGCTCTCATAGTAGGTCTTGAATCTAGTAGCGTAGACCACGTTTTTAGGAGTATGTTCTTCATACTCCTAGTTTTAACAGCTAATAATGATATTTGGCTGTGGCTGATAGTGTAAAGTAGTATAGATATGATTTCTGGTAGTATAGATATTCTGTTTTACAAATGAAGAAACTGAAATCTTTTAAAAAAGATTAAAGAAATTTCCTAGAGTGACACTGGATTATGATAGGGTTTAGTTATAAAACCTTATCTCAGATTATTAGTTCAGTGTTCTAAGTATGTGACTTCATGCCCGGTTCTTATGTTCGTCGGATCCTTGCTGAAGCCTCTGTGTTTCTCTAAATGCATTTCTCCATTTGTTTGATAATGTTGCAGGTGCTCAAATTTTATGTTTGCATATATTACTGAATTCAGAGTTTGGTATCCTTTGCACATTTTTCTCAAGTGTTGATTGGTAAATCCAAATAAATTCTAGTTCTTAAAGAGGACCCAAGCTATTAAAATGTTGTGGTTATTTTGTAGTGAGGCTGTTTACAAATTGTATTCCCAAGTAATTATATTTCTTAGGGTGACTTTCTTACTTATGGTATTCTCTGGGTAAATGATATTCTCGTTTTAATGTTATTTACCTTTTTTAAAAAAAATAAGTACAGGGCTTCCCTGGTGGTGCAGTGGTTGAGAATCCGCCTGCCGATGCAGGGGACATGGGTTCTTGCCCCGGTCCGGGAAGATCCCACATGCCGCGGAGCAGCTGGGCCCGTGAGCCATGGCCGCTGAGCCTGTGCGTCCAGAGCCTGTGCTCCGCAGTGGGAGAGGCCACAACAGTGAGAGGCCCGCGTACCGCAAAAAAATAAAAAATTTAAAAAATTAAAAAAAAAAATAAATA
This sequence comes from Physeter macrocephalus, assembly GCF_002837175.3. Taxonomy (NCBI): domain Eukaryota; kingdom Metazoa; phylum Chordata; class Mammalia; order Artiodactyla; family Physeteridae; genus Physeter; species Physeter macrocephalus. The sequence continues at coordinate 145,271,387 of NC_041217.1, read as the reverse complement.
CAGTTGGTACTGTACTGCTTAGTGTTTAAGAAACCTCTCTTTCATAAAGTGAATAGAGGCTAGAGATTCATTTGAGTGGTTTGATGTATATCCTCTGAGTGTTCTCACAGGAATTGAATTAACTGTGAATTCTAGGCTCTTAGAACACCTGCAACTGTATTTGTGTTGTAGTGATATGAGTGTGTTGCTTGTAGGCTCTGCAGTGACTATAAGAATTGATCATTTAATTAACAAGATGAGATGAGTGTTTCTTAAGATTAACAAGACCTCTGTGCCTATCCATTAATGTTGGAAATTTTCAAATTATTGCCTGTGAGCTCCTGGAATCCCTGGAGACTTCTGGGCCTCATCTTCATCTTTGACTGTTTTCCATCCCTTTCTGTTATAGGGAATGTGAATTGATTCAGAATGGCTGAGATGAATTAAAAGAAGTAAAAATACTGGAAATGACCAACTGGAATGAAATTGGACTGTGAAAATTCCAATTCACAGTTGCTATAGGGGCCATTTGATATGTAAAACAGATGCCAAGATTCTCAATATTCTGAGAAGTCTTCTGCAAAATGTTAGAGGGATATTGAGGCCTTACACAAATGAGAAAACAGTCTATTTCATGGCTTCTAAATCACCCTTTCTTTAAGTTTTATTTATTATTCTACCTTCTTATCATTGCCTCTGAAGAATCTCCTCTTCCCCAAGCAGACAGTGCTGGTAAAGACTTAATTCCTTAGGAAAAGTTAATGCAAATATGAAAAATTGACTTTATTAATTAATAGTAGGGCTCAAGTCACTGTAAATATGTAAGTCATTATTGCATCCTTTGTGAATATAACCTATTTATTTCCCCCAAATTAGCACATTGCCTGGCACTTTATAGAGACTTAATAAATATTTATGGATTTAAAATAAGTTCCATGTATTGCCTGAATTAAGGTTTTCTTACATGAAGAGCAAAACATTGAGGAAAATAAAATAGTGCTGTAATTGTCTGCAGTTGAATGGATTATATCCCTCCTCTTTTCTCCTTTGCAGGATATAAGCTTTTAAACTATCACTCTTTAATTAGAGAAAGAAATATGCTTCATGTTAATTTGGAGTCTGTCTGCTAAAGATTTTGCCTAAGAAAAGATTTAGCTTGGTTTATAGCTTTCATAGTTTATAGTTAATATGTAGATTTGTAATTAAATAGGCATGGTCAAACGTGATGTACACATTTGGAAATACAATGAGGGCAGACTAAAAATGAGATTGGAAATCAGCTAGCAATTTAAGTCAGATATTATATTTAACCTTTTCCCACTGTCTTCTTTCCTTTCTATACCTCCTTTCCTCCTTCCTTCCTCTTTTCCCTACCCTTTCCCTTTCTCTCTATCCACTCCCGTTCCTCTCTCCTTCCCTCCCCCCCTTCCTTTCTTTCTTCCTAACCTCTGTAAAATGGTGATTATAAGAAAAATCCTTCTTCTAACCCTCTGTGGGTAAAACTGGAAGGAACCCTGAACAGTTCACCAATTTTAAGCATCTGGGCACTGTACAGCAGTTCTTACAGTCAAAAGTAAGTTCTCCAAGACTGGCAGATAATGTTACTGGAAAGTGCTTATCAGACATCTCAGAGTAATCGGAAAAAGTTCTGTTGGAAATGCCTTTTGAAATAAATGATAGCCTTACATGAAGTGTTGCTGGGATGCTGTAAGCTCTAAAGCTGTTGTTTGCAACAGTGCCAAACTGGTGAGTCTGGATGGCTCCAGATAGCATTTCCAGGTGTTATGAGGAAGGTGCATTGTTGACAGTACATAATCAGAATTAGATTTTTAAGGTTCACTAATCTTACAGGGAAGTAACTTAGTCTTAGATGCTTCATAGATGTGTCAGCTATTTAAAGGACACCAATAGTTTTAATTCAGTTGCTTTAAAAATATATTTGTATCTGCTATCTCTGCTGTGTTCCCTCTATGTAGCTCAAGGCTCAGTTGCAGTCCAGTGGCACTTTCTAATTGCCATACTCAAAGGAGGAGGTGCCTGGCATGTGGATCTCCTCTGCCCCCAAGGACTTGCCATTTACACATCATTTGTACCTTGAACTCTTTTTTTTTGCTGTTGTTTTGGTTTTGATTCTTTTTGTTGTTGTTTTTATTCACATAGAATGACATTACCTAAATTTAGAAAGGAGGAAAGAGAATTGCTAAGAAGGGAGAGAAGTTATCAAGATGATTTGAGATTTGATACCATAAAATTGTCAACATTTGCTTAGTTGTAATAACAGTGCTGTTCTGTACTTGTTGAGAATATGGTGCATTTTTCCTCCCTCCAAATCTTAGTGTCTAATTCACAGAAGTTATTGAGTTGTTTTTCAACTTCTTAAAGGAGAAAATGAAAGTAAAAAAATTTAGACGGTTACTCTAAATGAATTGAATTTATACATTTGTCACTAGAAAACTACTATTTTTAGCTGAATAGTGGCTTGTAATTGTGGTTATTATAGTTTATAGTGTTTATAATTTGCTGTGGTTTAAATGTTGGTCTTAAGACTGTAATTAGTGACCCACTAGATTTTAATTGCTAGGAAATTTCAGAGAATGTGAAAAAGTTTGGGTTAAGCCTGGGAAATATCCATTCTTGCTTTCCTCAAAATTGGCATCAGTGACTACTTAATGACAGCAGAATGCTTTGAAAACATGCTCTTTAAAGTCTAGCTATAATTAAATACCATAATAACTAGTGTGTAAGTGATAGTTGCTTTTTTGTTGTAGAAACTCTGTGCTAAGAGGAAAGCTTCAGCAAAATCGTTAAGAAAATTTAGTATAAAAAAGTAACTGGTAAACAGGATTTTTAAAAATGGAATGTGGATGAGAAATAGAAAGACATATATAGATTTGACATGATTATATTTATTTAAATTCCTTATCTCCTTGGACTTTGCAGATAAGGTTGTTTTCTGTGTAATTTTTAAAAAACATATCATTTGTACACTTCTACAATTTACAACTAGTCTCTCTTTTAAAAAAGTGATATGCCAAAACCCATTGTAATGTAATGTAAGCTTGCAAATTTGAGCTCTTCAATGTCAGGAAACACACAGTGTGTGTACTAATTTCTAAATTACTAGCTGGGTTTCTAAATGTATATGTTGTTCATACAGCCAAGGCAGTCTGTACAGAGCGATCTGTGTTGTTGGCGTTTCACTGAGCGTTTGCCATTGTTTGGTACTGTTTGTCTCTGCATTTATTCAATATTACCATATGCTATAATCTCTAGACCAGATGAGAGCATCCAGCAAGCATAGACTTCCAAGCAGGAGCCAGAGTAAGCAGTGGAAAATGAAGCTGCTGTAAAATTTTGTGGACAGCCGTTGCAAAATGCTTTCTGAAAATTGTACATAGTAAATGGGAAAGTAGGTCACATCTCGTTTTTTATAGTCTTTTCCATATCCGTACCCGTCTTTCAAAAGTTTATACTTGGTGATAAAAGTAGGCATTTAAAAATGGTGTGGTGTGAAAATAATTTTAAAATAACAATTTAAATAAGTACTTTTGAATTTATTTCCATTTTCTTTAAATGATGGGAATGTTTTTAAAAGCCTATTACAGCAACTAAATACACTTTTGATCATTTCTTTTAATGCAAGGAGCTGTATGCCTAAGAGAGATATGAGTGAAACTATGGTTTTTGTTTATTCTCCTCAAACTTTATATCCAATTTTAGTCATCAAATAAACTATTTAGTTTGTTTTCTTTGCTGACTACCTTATTGTTGGCTTACTTTAGTAATAAACAAGAACAAGTTTAGCTGGCAATTTTTAGAGATAGGAAAGGAGTAAAGAATGGCTTCTGCAATCTAAAAAAAAAAGAGAGAGAAAACTCACTGTAGCCTCAGTAATTGAGAGAGTTAAGTTTTGTAAAATGTGCAGTTGAAACATTCTATTTTGGAAGAAAGTGTGGGAGTGTGGGCTGCCTCAAATCTTAACATTGAAATTAAAGATAAAATTTAAGTTATCAAATATTTATGGTACACTTACTATGAATGAGATAAAAACCCATTTAGGGAATCTTAAAAATTTGGGATGAGATGATTGTTGTAATTGAACATTGAATATAGATCTCAGTATCCTGATATTTGAGAGTAAAAATAATCTATTTTATTATTATGAAAATTATTATTATGAAAATAGATTTTATAGTTCTTTTGATTTAATAAAAGGGAACATGCTAGTTCATGTGGAGGAAGAAACTTTTCAGTATTCATAATTGTCTCTTAGATCCATATTGTTTTCTCATTCCAACCACGGGGAAATGGCAGAATAACACTGTAGCATCTTATGTGACTTAGTTCAACTATTACCCTATACCCTGACCTAATACATCATTTGTAAATCCTTAATAATAATGACCATCACAATTGTAATACTACGATACTCCTGACCTTTCACAGTGTATTCATATCTGTTATCTCACTTAAGTCCTTTGATTGGTCTCTCTGTCAAAACCTTTAAAACCGGACTTCCCTGGTGGCACGGTTGTCAAGGATCCACCTGCCAGCGCAGGGGACACGAGTTCAAGCCCTGATCTGGGAAGATCCCACATGCCACGGAGCAACTAAGCCCATGTGCCGCAACTGCTGAGCCTGTGCTCTAGAGCCCATGAGCCACAACTACTGAGCCTGCGTGCCACAACTACTTAAGCCCATGCGCTCTAGGGCCCGTGCTCTGCAACAGAGAGAAGCCACTGCAGTGAGAAGCCCACACAGTGCAACAAAGAGTAGCCCCCACTCGCCACAACTAGAGAAAGCCTGCGCACAGTGATGAAGACCCAACACAGGCAAAAATAAATAAATAAATTTATTTAAAAAAAAAAAACCTTTAAAGTGAATACATATATATACACACACATGCACACACACGCATATATGTAATAATATAAAAATGGTGTGTATATATAATATAAAAATGCTTCCAGATTATTTAAGATAAGTATCTTCATGATGGCAAGGAGGTAATTGATGGCTTTTATCTCCTACTATATGTCAGGCTCTTTGGTAGGCATTTTATATAAATACATTATCTCATTTAATCATCACCACTGAATTATAAAATAGGTATCTGTATTCCCATTTTACAGATGAGACCTCTCTAGTCACAACTAGAGAGGTAGGAAATGGACTTTTGAGAGTGGTAAAGAAGATACTGGTTTAGATGGAGAGACAGTGATATTCTAAGACACTATTTGATAATGTGTCCACTCTCCAGAGTGGTCAGGAAAGCTAATTTCATGGAGGGGTAGGACTTGTACTGTTTACTGAGAAAGGGAACAAAACAGAAGAATGGGGTTTGTGTAAGTGCTGATGAGTTCAATTTAGATGTGTTGAGTTTAAGGAAGGGAGGATCTTATAGAAGGTGGGTACAGCCAACTGTGGTAAGATTTTGGGGGTTTTGCCTTGAATTATATAGATTTTTGTTAGACATTTCTTTGACCATTATTAATAACATTTAAACTTTGTGAAGGAATATGATGAGCTGTTAATGCCTTGAACAGTTAAAGAAGTTTCGGGTTGCTTGCATGATTTGTGAACATTATAGCTACCATATGCTACGTAGGTTAAGGATATTTTTTAAGCAAACTGGATTGTATGAAATCTCTTCTCAATTTTTCTTTATTATTTATTTATTATATAAGCAAAGCTTGTTTATTATAGAAAAATTAGAATATAGAAGTTACCATGAAGGGAAACAAACAGTAGTCCTAACACTGGGTTGAATGTATTTTGATTTTTTTCCTATGTGTTTTTTCTTTCAGAAATATGGCTACACACACCTTTCTGCAGGAGAACTTCTTCGTGATGAAAGGAAGAAGCCAGATTCACAGTATGGTGAACTCATTGAAAAGTACATTAAAGATGGAAAGATTGTGCCAGTTGAGATAACCATCAGTTTGTTGAGGAGGGTAAGGAGTGTGAATGCCAACCAGTTAAAACCAACAAGGAAATGAGAAATTAAATCTGCCTTCCCTTTGAGTAATGAAAAAAATCAGAGTATTGAATTTCTTGCTTGTGGAGGGTGGTCATGGTGTTTGAGAATGGCAGAACTGGAAATTCCACTTTCACCCGGGAAGAAATTGGACAGTAGGAAACATTCTCTACCTTGGTCTAGGATCAGCTACAACTGAACATTCATATGTGTACAATTGACCCTTCCCAGCGTGCAGACAGTCCATCCTCCTTCCATTTCTATCTCTTTTTCCTCCTTTCCCTTTTCCATTTTCTTCCAGACTTTGTGCCTCCCTCCCTCTTTCTTTCCCTCCCTCTTTCTTTCCCTCCCTCTTTCTTTCCCTCCCTCTCTCCCTCCCATGACCCTCCCATTGTTGCCATTCTCTCAGTCTTGATGTTTCCTTTTCTGGTGCATGCATCACCATCTTCAGTGTGAAATGCTGAGACTAACAGCTATCAAACTAAAATAGGTCCCATCTAAAAACAGATACCTTGCATTTACATGATAACTCTCCACTATAGATTCTCAAGATTATAGTCATTAATAGATATTTTCACATATAAGAAATGTGAAGGAGAAATGGAAGAGTGGGAACAGCAAGAAATAGTTGAAGCCCAGTAGAAAAGAGATACATGAGCTTCTGGTTGGAACCGGAGAAACTTGAAGAGTGACTCATTCACACACATTCTTACCTCTTGTCTCAGAGTTTGGAGTAACCTGCTTCCATTCAGAGTAACTAAATCCTCTCTCCTTATTCTCTGGATTTAATGCCCTTTCTCCACTTTTATGCTTAATTGTGAAAGAGTAGTCTACATTTTTTACTTTTTCATTTTCTACTCTTCAGCTCTTTGCACTAAGACTCTATTTCCATCTTCATTGAAAGCATTCTTGCTGATGTTACCAGTGATCTCTATCAAATCTAGGGGATATTTTCAGTCATTTTTCTTGTAGCCTTTAACTTCCTGTCTTTTTGAAACTCGTTCCTCCTTTGTTCTCTGTGACACCGTTTCTCTTGATTCTCTTCCTCCTTCGGTGACTATTTCTTAAGTCTCCTTTGATAACTCTTCTTCTTCTGCAAGTTTCTTAAACCATGATGCTTCTCGGGGTTTCATCCTTGGTTCTTCTCTTATTATATACATTTCTTGCTGGATATTGTTAGCAATATCCAAGGTTTTCACTGTGCTAATGATCCCACAATCTATAACTCTAGCACAAATCTCTTTTTCTGAACTCCAGACCTATATTGCTTTTTTTGTGGGGGGGTGCACTCCACAGCTTGGAGGATCTTGGTTCCCTGACCAAGGATCGAACCTGCACCATCAGCAGTGAAAGCACGGAGTCCTAACCACTGGACTGCCAGGGAATTCCCCAGACCTATATTTCTAACTAACTATTAAGCATCCATCTGAATGTCTCACAAATATATCAAAATCAACATGTCCAAGTCTGACTGTATCATCTAAAATGTGATCACCCTTTATTTCCTATCCTGGTTAACGGTTCTACCATCTACCCAGCTGCCCAAGCCAGAAATCTGGGAGCCATCCTATATTTTCCACCTCTTCCTCACTTTCCCAAATCCACTCAGTGAGCATATCCTTTCAATTATCTTTCTCTTTATCCTCTTCTATTTATTAATAGTTTTTTTTCTCCTCTATTACTACTGTCATCTTAGTTCAGATCCTCTTTTTTTCAAAAATAATATTGGGAAGAATGCAGACATTATGTTGGGAAATCAATCACTGAAATATATTTTTCATTTTTTATTTATTTATTTTTTGGCTGTGTTGACTCTTCGATGCTGTGTGAGGGCTTTCTCTAGTTGCGGCAAGCGGGGGCTGCTCTTTGTTGTGGTGTGCGGGCTTCCCATTGCAAGCCCGTGCTCTTGTTGCAGAGCACGGGCTCTAGGCTTGCGGGCTTCAGTAGTTGTGGCTCGCAGTCTCAGTAGTTGCGGCACACGGGCTTAGTTGCTGCTCGGTATGTGAGATCTTCCCTGACGGGGGATCGAACCCATGTCCCCTGCATTGGCAGGTGGATCCTTAACCACTGTGCCACCAGGGAAGTCCCAAGATCCTCTTTTTTTCTTATTTGGACCATCACTAGAGCCTTATCATTAGTCTTTTGCCTTTAATCCATCTTTGTCCCCTTCTAATTCATCCTTCATGGTAGTCAGTGATTTTTTTTTTCTAAAGGTGATGGGAGCATGTTCTTCTACTACTTAAAATTTCTCAGTGGTCCTGTATTGCTTGCAGAATAAAAACCAAATCCTTAGTGTGGTATAACAAGTTCTTCATTAATTTTGGCCCTACCTACTTTCTAGTCATTTCTCCTTCCACTCTCTACACGCATCCTAAGGTTCACCTCTTCCAGCTTATTTCAGATTCATCGAAGCTGTTATGCTTCTTCATTTCTGAGCCTTTAACATCCAGTTGACACCATCTGGCGTACCTTGATCCCTGTCTGCCTGCCATTTCATTATTCAGATTTCAGCTCCTCTGCCACCTCTTTGGTAAAGGTCTTCCTGGCAGTTTCCCAGGTAGTTTGTGCTTGCTTCTTCGTTTTATCACAGCATCCTTGCGTACTTCAGTATAGAACTTAGCACATTTACTTACACATATTTGTTACCCACTGGACTGTGAGCCCGCCAGGGGCCATGACCTTGCTCTTCATGTTCCCTGATGGTAGGCCTTGAATGAGTGTATGTTGAGTGAGTAGAATATTGATGTACCTCTTCAGATATCTTCTACTACCATAATTGGGATAGAAATGCTATAACAGGGGTCCAAAAGCATTCTGTGAAATTTTGTGAATATTGGAGAAGCTAGATGCTGGGTTATAGCCAACCCTCAGATAAAGGAATTAGGGGTCCTGACAGCCATTGTTCTTCTTGAGGAACCAGGAAAGTTTGAGCACTGAGAGAACTGGATGTCGGTTTGCTTTAGAGTAGAGGCTCGTCTGGAGTTTTTCGAAGGCATGCATCTGTGCTTATCTCATGGTGATTGATAGTGGTAAGGATTTAGAGATTCGAGATCTGCATCTCCCATTCACATATTTCCACATTCTACCTAAATTCAGACTTTGGAAGAGGATGGTGAAATGTGCAATTCTTGCTGTCTTTCTGAATGTATTGTTTCCTTTGCTACCTGTATTTTGGGGTGGCCAGTGACATTTAGGTTTAAATTAGCTTCAGTTTAAAAAAAAAAAGAGTATTGACTCCTACAGTAATATTAATGCTAGCAATCTCTTTATATATCCAAAGCTTTTTGCAGTTGGACTTGAATTATTGCAGAGAATCTGAGTACCTACAGAAGCAGCATACTTCCTACCATAGCAAAATGACTTGGGAAGAGGAAAGGGAAGGCAAGATAAGGGTCTCTATTGACTGGAGCAAAGATACTGGTTAATGCTTATTTTTCTCTTTTTGCTTTTTATAACTGTGAAAATAATATATGCTTAACTGTAGAAAATTTTTAAACTACAGGAAAAAAAATTGTGTGTGTATGTTTATAAATGGGGGATACATAACCATAACTCTACCAGCTTGAGGCAAACATGTTATTTCCTTTAAGTCTTTTTTTTCCTATGCACCCTCCACGCTTATGATTTAAAGAATAATAATAAAACACACCTATATAGCTACCACTTTGCTTAAGAAATTGCATTAATGTAGTGTTGAACTTAAATCTTCCTTTTTCATTAGGAAATGGATCAGACAATGGCAGTCAATGCTCAGAAGAATAAATTCTTGATTGATGGGTTTCCAAGAAATCAAGACAACCTTCAAGGTTGGAACAAGACAATGGATGGGAAGGCTGATGTATCTTTCGTTTTGTTTTTTGACTGTAATAATGAGGTAATGAAAATCTTCATCTGCCTATATGGGCTTTAAACAGCTGATGGTCAACTATTAGAGAAAAAGAAAGTGATTTGTTTCACTTATATTTACATTTTATATTGACAGCAGTATTTTTTGAATTGGTAAGTTGGATGCACAGAACAGCACTGTCTTAAGCTATTTGGCATCAGCAATATTGTGGGCCTAAAATTTGCTTTATTTTCAAAATAACAAGAATTTCTGTTTTGTTTTGAGTTAAGAATTGACTCATACCATGTTAGGTAATGAAGCTGCATTGTTACTTCTTGAGTAAGGCACTATTATCAGAGAGTATCTTGCCTTAGGATGTCATTTACTGGAAAAGAAACACACATTTCTGGGAAGTTGGGAAAACTTTCTACTTTAAAGAAACATGTATGATAGCCTGATTTGTCTTCTAAGAGTGAAATGAAAAAAAGCAGGAAAGCAGTCTTTTTCTTTTTGGTATTTCTAATAACATACCCAGACATACTTTTGAATAACTAAATGAATTTCTCGGTATCTTTTTTTTCTTTCTTCCCCCGGAATCATTTAATTAAAAGGCCTGACTCTGTATGACAGCTGTAATATAAACTTTATTAAATTAATGCCAACGGCCTGAAAGAATAAGAATCAGCAGTACTGCCTTGAAGGAAGTTGACTATTCTTAGGTTGAATTGCAAATGTGCCTGTGGTGGAGAGACTTGCTGCAGCCTTTGAGTTGTTTTAAAATGTAACTCTCTTTTTCCAACCCCCAAAAATATGTTTTCACTTATTCTTCAGAGTTAATTTTAGAATGTTACCACAGCTTTATAACTAAGGAATGTTTATTCACGATTAACAAGGGATACTTTATTCAAATGCAAATATGTTAACTCTTAAATATTTGGATATTTATGGAATTATCAAAAAGTAAGCAAAAATGGAACAAAGTTTGACGCATGTAATTCATACCTAATAAGTTAATAATAGATGGAACCATACACATAGAGATCATCTCTTTATTGCGGTTTGAAAAAAAATACACAGGAAAAACTGAGTCATGAATGAATTCTTACTATGCTCTGTACTTATTTAACCTAGTTTATATAAATTGAACCACATGTTTCAACTTTGCATGTTGATTAATGAATTAAACACATTGGGTTTAATGCAGGGTTTTGTTGGTAATCTCTTCGAACTTTCTTCTCTTTTCAGGTTTAAAAGACTGGCAAATTCATATCTTTTTAAAAATAACTTTTTATATATTTCTCTTTTTAGATCTGTATTGAACGATGTCTTGAGAGGGGAAAGAGTAGTGGTAGAAGTGATGACAACAGAGAGAGCTTGGAAAAGAGGTACTTTGCAGTTTTTACACATTGCCACCACGTCTCAGTTTGGAACTTGAGTAACAGATTAAACACGTGCCCCATTTTGGACCAGAAAAAGAAAATGTCATGCTTTAAATATGTAGAATGGCTTGTCTAAAAAGCTGATAAGGGAGGGAGCCAACTGGGTTTTATTCTGTATTGTCCCCCGATCTGTCCTATAACAGGGGAGAGAAGTATGCTTAGAACTTCGCAATATTTGCTTCTGTTGCAGAATTCAAACCTATCTTCAGTCAACAAAGCCAATTATTGACTTATATGAAGAAATGGGGAAAGTCAAGAAAATAGATGCTTCTAAATCTGTTGATGAAGTGAGTATCCCTAGCCTACCTAATAGTAAAGTAACAATGTGATTTGGGGCAGGGAGGGGAGCAATATGCAGAAGAAAAAGAAATACCATGACAGATTATTTTGCTTTTCAAAACACTGGAGACTGTATGAAAAGCTAGGCTTTTTCTTCTTTTTTTAAATTAAAGTATGTATATTTTATCCGTTTACAATATTGTGTTAGTTTCAGGTGTACTATTTCTTGAATAGAGTCTAAAATGGGTTTTACAATTTCAGACTTGTTCTTTGTAAAAAGTGGGTGGTATATTAATTCCAAACCTCTTTTCTTTTCTTTTTTTTTTTTTTTTTTCCAAACCTCTTTTCTCAAGCACTGGAAAACTGGCGTTTTCAGAACTGTGATTTGGACCATGATCATTTTTTAAAACTCTGTAACATGAATAGCAAATCATCTAGCTGAAGAGCCCCAGGTTTCTTTCATCTCTTCCATCACAGAGCATGTAGCTCCAGAGGTACAGGGTTTCCACGACTCAATGCTTGCCTCTTCCTTCATGAATCTTGGGTCTCTGTACTGTAGTTTGCGGACTCTCAGTGTCCAGCCACTACTAGTGTCTCTTAAATTCACCTACTCTTTCCCTGATTCCCTGAATCATCTTCCCCTGGACCTTTTTTTTATCATATAGTCATTTTTGGTTTTTTATCCATGGTCCCTTCCTGTAGAGGTGAGGTAATACAGGAGACTTAGTGTTTTAGAATAAGAACTAGGAAGATAAGCCACTTCAGTTTACTTTTACTTTTTATAATATTGGTAGCCATCAAGAAGTTTGTTTTGTCCTAAAAGCACTAGTAAAATTGAAGCAACATGTTCATAATTTTATATTGAAGCAACACGTTCATAATTATTTACAGTATTGTACTACTGTCTAAAGTAAAATAGATGAAACTAAGAAATTATAATGTGTTTTTTAAAATAATCCATTTTGAAAATTCATGTAAAATTGATTTTTAACATGAACTTAGCCATATGGTGTTTTAACAATATTTGCCTTTTACATTATTATTATTATCTTTTTCCTTTACAGGTTTTTGATGAAGTTGTGAAGATTTTTGACAAAGAAGGCTAACTCTAAACCTGAAAGCATCCTTGAAATCATGCTTGAATATTGCTTTGATAGCTGCTATCACAACCCCTTTTTAAGGCAATTTTAATCTTTCATAATTACATCTCAATTAATGGCTGGAAAGTATGTAGTAAGACAAATTAAATTTTTTAGCTTCATTTTTTTTTTTTTTTTTTTTTTTTTTTGGGTCACAGGAGTAGACAGTGAATTCGAGTCTAACTTCATCTTAGCTATGGTGCTCACAAAACAAAGAAGGGTGTTAGCTAGTTCTTTGTTTTTATTCAAAAAGAATATCCCTTTTATAGTTTGTGCCTTCTGTGAGCAAAACTTTTTAGTATTTGTGTATATCCCTTTAGTAATTACAACATGTTTGGATTAGGGATTCCCCACGTCTTCTTTCTCTTGCAGGTTTTAAATTTCCAACCTGTTAAGTGAATTTATGGACCAAATTCTAAGGAACTTTTTGTGTAGTGAGTTCTTGGACAATGTGTTTGGTAAACAAACTCATGAAATGAATTCCTAGAAGTATTTTAGTATTTATCAAATAGCTGACCATTTCCTATAGAAAGGTAAGAAAACTTAGGCTTTGTTTTACTACAATTTGTACAAAGTTGTTTGCAGGGCATAGTCTTTGCTTCAAGGGATTGGGATGGGGGCACTGGGGGTTCAGAGCCTGGTGGAATTGTCAGTTTTATTCTGACATAAATCTGAGGGTAAGGGGCAAGGATCACATCTAATGACATGTGTTCCTTTTGCTCTATTATATAATGTTATTAATGATTAAACTGATCTTAACAAAATTCCTAGTAGTGGAACCTTGAAATGCATGTACTTAGTAGATTTATGGTAAAATGATTTGGTTAGTGTTTTAGTAGGACTTCAAAGTTTTTTTTGTTTGTTTTCTAGACTAAGCATAGGGTTAGTACAAAGCAGAAGAAATCTAATGGTTAAATTTCCCATTTGTATTTTATTTTCTTGAATACTTTTTTTCTTAGTTGTTTAAGAAGATTTAAAAATTGCACTTTGGTCAGAAAAATAATAAATTTATCTTACAAATGTTTGATTCCCTTCCTGGCTACTTTTATTCAGTAAATTCTTTTCTTGGCATCATGTTGAAGTATTAAAAGGTACAGAATTCTTTAAAAAGTATCGAGTCCAAAGGAATTTTCTCTTACATTCATTCTTCCTTTAAAAATCTCTGAAAAAATTTTTTTCTCCTTATCTTTTTCTGCCATCACTAATGCAAAGTGGTATCCAAGGTTCTTAATGTGAGATTTATTAAAATTTTTCTCATTTTCAGCACTTATACTGTTTGGTATACAGGGTTAAACTGGGCAGGGAATTTTGATTTTGTATAATTAGATTTTATATTTAAAGTCATTGGGAATAGTGAGGATAATTTATGGATGTTCTTATATTGTAATAGATTTATTTCTATGTGTGTTATGAGATTCACTTATTAGTGATGAATTTTCAACATACTTGCCATAGAAAACAAAGTATCCATAAGTACTGTAACATATTAGGCACTAAAATCTGTGTTAAGATTATCTTGATTTCTTGGAAGAGATTGTAATGAATTCTTATCTAGTGATTTAATGTAGCCAATACTGAGGGATTTTACTGGTAGTGGTAGTTCAATCAAACAGCTGTAGTATGAAGCAAGAGTAAAGACTAAGGTTTTGAGAACATTCCTACTCACATAAGTGAAGAAATCCATTGGATGGGGATCTAAATATTTACATTTATATTGTGAAAGCAAACTTAAGGTTTTTAAGAAGACTGCTGAGACTTAGGTGCTTTGCTTCCTTTCATCAAATATCTTTCTGTGGCATTTGAGAGCAAAAACCCAGAAACATAGTAATTGCTAAATTACGAGGCTTTCCTTTTTGTTTGCTTTTTAAGTAGAAAAACATCTTGGCAATATTGAGTTTAGGAGTTGTTTGAGTTACATCTGACTTCACTAGTTTTGGTCATTTCATTTATTAAAGATACAGTCATCAGTGAGTTTTTGACTTTAAAGACCCCAATGGAAGGCTTGCTGTTTTGAAAAAATTAACTAACATTATTTTTATTCAGTGATGTTGGATGTGTATGAATTATCAATATTTAGTGAGTAATCCCAATAAATTTTGTGCCATGGGCTTTGCTGTTTGCTGTTTCAGATTTCTATTCTCTCAAGCATACTGAAGACCAAGAAGTATCATATTTAATATGTGGGTCCTCACAGGGCAAAAGCAGAGTTCAGGATCCAAGAGAATTTTCCGCTCTGTGTATGATGTTTATGCGTCTTGAATTAAGCAGAAAGCGTGACTTTATCCTGTTCCTTCAAGAAGTAATCCAGATTGAGGCACAAGTAGCCCAATTCATTACTGGTCTGCAGCATTAATTGCTTGTCTCTTTGAGGGGGAAATTGGCAGCAGGCAATGTGTATCAGGATGCGGGGTTTTTTGTGGCCTTGTAGCTTTGTCCATGTAATTTAAGTGGTTGCCTGACATTCCAGTGGTCCCTGGAGATAATAGTGGTTGACAGTTTTGGCCAGACAAGGTCAGCATCTTTTCCCTGGAGGTTTGGTCCTTCATCTGCAAACATATACTAATTGCACAAGCCACAGCGCTACAAACACATACTCTGCCTTCCAAGAGTTTTCTATCTAAAACTAACACTCTGACGTGCACAGACCTTCAGATGTCTTCTGTTGGCTAACTTCAGTCATTTTTATATAGCTTATTGCAGTTCTCCCTAGCCTTCTTGCATACTTCAGCTTAATTAAGTACTCCTTAATTCTAAGCAATTTTTTTAAATGAAAGGAAGGAAGTTCATATATTGTGTACCAAAGGAAAAGGTAAAAATGGTCCTAATCACTTATCCCTTTATTTCTTCATCTGTGACTTCAGTGTAAGTACTCTCTTGGATTGAAGTCTGCTTTCCTTTGAAGGGGTGTGGTTATTTTGATTGTGATGTTAATTCTGGACTTTAGCTAAATCCTGCAGGTCATCATCTTTCCTGTTCTGGGGAGAGCTGAAGGACTAAGTTGAATTTCTGGCTACCACCCTATGCCCTATGTCAGCCATACCAGCTCCAGGCTATCACCAGGGCTCAGACTTCTATGGGATCTCTGCCATCCCATTCATTCTTCAAAGAGGCTTTTCTTTCATGACTTTGTCCTTCTACGACTCAGGCATAAGAGAAGCGGGCTTAATTATTTGGTACTGTTCAGTGAGACAGGGGTAATAAATCAGCATTTCTCTAGGTGGTGAGGTTCTTGCAGCCACAGAAAATTGTTTTTTATTTTGTGGTACATTTTGAAGTAACTTTATGCAACTTCTTAGCACTGGTCTTTGATGCCCTAACCAACCACAGGAAAAGCATCTGCAGAGGTGGGTTACTACATCCCAACCCTAATGGTAGATAACCCTAAGAAATATTAAGAGCTGTCTTCTACACAGTGAAATCAAGCAGTTAAGCAGCATACTACAGAATAGCAGATGTATTCTTGTTTGGTTGAGTAACTACTTTTAAAAAGAGAATGTAAAATTTTTAAAAAGCCATGTATGTGAACTTTGGGAACACACATATAATTCCCTTTAGAAGGCTCCCTGGAAGAAATATACTTTCGGTGGCAGCGTCTATGAAATTAAGGGGAAAAATTGCTACAGTGGACTCAGGATGGACTTCCAAGAAAACTCCTGAATTGGATAAGTTTCCCTGCTAGTTGGTAAATACTTGCAGCCCTTTGAGGACTGCGGGTGGAGCTGGCTGTCTCACAGCCACCTGGCTCCAAGGGCTTCCTGAGCCAGAGGGGAAAGATGTTGAATCGGTCCAGCAGTTAGTACTGAAAAGCACAAAGCTCTTGTACGTGGCTCACCCTAGATTGTTTATTAGTTTTATAAAGAAGCATTTTTATAAGTGGCTCCAAAGCAGCTGCCAGAACTTGGCCAGAGTACCTATGAGCATTGCAAGGCTGCATCAAAGTGGCTTTGTCAAAATGTAAACGTCTGTTGTTTTTTTTAATTCTATTATTTAGTTTTGGCTGTGTCAGGTCTTAACTGTGGCATGTGGCATCTTCTTTGAGGCATGCAGGATCTTTTGTTGAGGCGCATGGGCTCTTCATTGCAGTGCGCGGGCTTCTCTCTAGATGTGGCATGTGGGTTTTCTCCTACTTGTGGCGCGCAGGCTCCAGGGCACGTGGGCTCTGTGGTCTGTTGCACGCAGACTCTCTAGTTCAGGCGCGCAAGCTCAGTAGTTGTGGCACGTGGGCTTAGTTGCCCTGTGGCATGTGGGATCTTAGTTCCCTGACCAGGGATCAAACCCACGTCCCCTGCATTGTAAAGCAGATTCTTTACCACTGGACCACCAGGGAAGCCCCAGCCTCTTTGAAGTTATCAGGTAATGTGCGCAAAAGGCACAACTCATCCTATCCTCAACTGGGATGGTGGTCAAGATGAACACATTATTTACATTATTTAAGGGGAAAAATGCTAAAGTTTCATGGCTAACTTTTAGATTGAGTCAATATTCCCACATCAAAATGACCAGGTTAAAACAGTGGCATCAAAACCCCTCTGGTGTTGGAACTTCCCCAGCGGTCCAGCGGTTAAGAATCTGTACTTCCACTGCAGGGGGTACAAGTTCAATCCCAGGTCTGTGAACTTAAGATTCTACATGCTGCGTGGTGGGCCAAAAAGTAAAAAAAAAAATAAAAAGAACACCTAGTGTCAAAATCTGTGTCAGAATGTCTGTGTCATATCCAATATCAAACGTGACTGAGCAGAGACTGTATCTGTATTCCTTCCTCTATTTAGTTAGGGCCTTTACTTAGGTCTGGATAAGTGCTATTTTGGGAAAGAAGGTAACTGCTGACTTGAGGCTGCTGCTGGTACTGTGTACTAATGGAAGATTCAGAAATTTAGGGGATGGGATGGGATGAGGGTAGGGAGAATAAAATCATTTGTATAGAGAAGCAAGAGCTGGTTGAGCCCAGTTCTACTTCATACATAATGGGTTTCAGGTGTTAAGGTGATGGCCTTAACACCCTCTATCTTTATTTATTCTGTGGTTTGAGTAGTTTCATGGTTATTTCTGAGTTTAGGTTGTGTATTTGACTTAGGAAAGGAGCTATTTAATTTACAGTCATCAGCTAAATCATTGTTTTATATGACAATACACAGATTATGGCCAGTTGCTGAAATAATAGATGCATATAGGAGGCATTATTACAGTCTATAATCACATTCATGCAAGGATCTGCCATCTTAATTGAGCTAACTTGGTCACATTAGCAAGCCAAATTTCATAGATGCTAACCGTTGTGACTGAGATCAGAGGGTTAGTTACAGGAGATGACACTAGCACTAAAATGATGACATTACAAAAAAATTGGTTGGCCGTTCCTTCAAAATATGTTTGATGCAGGTTTGTGAGGAATACAACAGTATACAACCTTTGGTTTCTTAACTGTATTGTGTTTCTGTAGAGTGTTTCTAATGCTGGCAAACTTTTTTACCTCTCATCTCATTTTGTTTTCCCAACAAGGCAGTCTGCGATGATTCTCTTACCGACCTGTTTCATGGATGATAAAACTGAGGTCCAAGGAGCCCAAGTCATTTGCCCCACAATCTTTACAGCTAGATAGTTGTGCATCTGGAACCGGAGCCCAGACCTCTGGGCCTTACCACATCTGCCTCCTGTCTTTCTGGTAGTCCATGCCTACCTGTAATTAAGCCCAGTTTTGAAGTGTGACCTCTAATACCCCACCAGACTTCCTCTGTCTCTAGCCCATTACCCACATTTATCTTCTCTGTTGCACATATGCATAATTTATGAAGTTTCTTTGTTTACTTCCTGTTGATCTCTGCTAGATTATAAGTGTCAGGAGAGCAAAAATGTTGTCTGTCTTGTTCATCTCTGTTTCCTAGTACCTGCACATAGTAGTCACTCAATAAATATGCGTTGTAGTTCTTGATCAATGGAGTCTTTGGGAAAGAAGTTTCTAAGAGGTCTTAGTTGTATTTTTTTATTCTCTTACTGACTTGGCACAGAGTATATCCTTAATAGGTTTTATTATTAATACATTTTATTGGCTATTGATGTAGCAGGGAAGAGAGACTGAGAGGAACGTGATGAGAGTCTGTGCCTTCACATAAGAACTCAAATACTGAGAAGTTTCCCTAAGCTTTTCTTTCTGCTTCCTGGGTCCCCTTCCCAGTGCCTGGGATAGGTACTCAAAGAAGTTTGCTGATGGTAATGCTGTTGGTGGTCAAGAGGTGCCTGGTTTGCATTGGAGAAGAGGAGAAGTGTATTCCAGTAGAGGGAAACAGCACTAGCAAACCCACCCAGACAGAAGCAGAACTAGGCCTAGAACCCAGCTCCCATTCCTTAACACCAATATGCTTTTTTACCTCTGTCATTACTAACAAGGATTTGGGAAGGTAAAGTAATATCTTGTGATACTTCAGAACCAGTACTTTTTAATGGATTTCATTCAGTGTGCTGAGCTTTTAGTCAGTGTCTTTTAAACCATTTTTTAAAAACCAATGCCTCAGGCTCCACCCCAGAAATTCTGATTTAATTTTTTAAAGGCTCCCCAGGTGAATCTATACCAGTGGTTCTCAGACTTTCAAGTGTATGAGAATCATTTGGAGGGCTTCTTTTTTTTTTTTTGGCGGGCCTCTCACTGTTGTGGCCTCTCCCGTTGCGGAGCACAGGCTCCGGATGCGCAGGCTCAGCGGCCATGGCTCAAGGGCCCAGCCACTCCGCGGCATGTGGGATCCTCCTGGACTGGGGCACGAACCCGCATCCCCTGCATCAGCAGGCAGACTCTCAACCGCTGCGCCACCAGGGAAGCCCTGGAGGGCTTCTTAAACCCAGATTACTGGGCCCACACCCAGAGTTTCTGGTTCAGTAGATCTGGGGTATGGTCCAAGAATTTGCATTTCTTTTAAAGTTCCAGGTGATGCTCATATTGATACTTTGAAAACCACTGTACTAAACAGAGTGGCCAGAGGCAATATTGGAAACTCCCAGCCTTGCATCTTTACGGGCAAGGGACTACGTGTTCTTGGTCCTTGTTTCCACGGTGCGTAGCATAGTGTAGGTACTCAGTGCATGATGAATTGACAAATTGATAACAACCTTAATGGAAGCTCACAGCTCAAGCAGTTGCCTAGCCTGCCATCCCTGAAGCTCATGGGTTGAGGAAGGAGGAGTACTTCAAGAAGATCACAAGTGTTCCCCCACTAAGGAAGTTGTCAAATGGCCACCAGCTTGACATAGGAGAGCTGCCTTCATCTCTCTTAGTAGCTGCCACTGTCTTGAAAGGCAAGGCGAGCCCGGGGGCCACTGTCACTTTCTCTAGACTTCTGAAGAATGATGGAGTAGCTGTGTTCAGTGCGGGCTTGAGGGCAGAGCAAGGGCAGCAGAAGCAACATAAGGAAGACCTGTGAAAGTCAGAGCTGGCCAGCAGTGAATTGATCTGCTTGAGGACTTGATGAGCTCCCCATCACTGGAGGAAGCAGCGCCTAGGACTCTACTCAGCCAGATGCTTTAGTGTCTTCTAGCCCAGCGATTCTTTCACAGACCATCCTGTTCAAGTTGTAGTCTCAGTCTGAAGTCCACCTGGCAGCCCAGCCACATTCTCTGGTCCCTCCTGAAACCCAGGCAACAGAACAGCTCTCTGTCCATAGTAGCAGGGAGGAGAGACTGAGGAACATGACGAGAGTCTGTGCCTTCACATAAGAACTCAAATACTGAGAAGTTTCCCTAAGCTTTTCTTTCTGCTTCCCAGGTCCCCTCCCCAGTGCCTGGGATAGGTACTCAAAGAAGTTTACTGATGGTAATGCTGTTGGTGGTCACGAGGTGCCTGGTTTGCATTGCAGAAGAGGAGAAGTGTATTCCAGGAGAGGGAAACAGCACTAGCAAAAGGATGGCAGTGAGAATGTGTGGGGCATAGGGGAGACCTTGTTCCAAACAATGGGAGACGGGAGTATGCAAAGATAAGGTGGCGAAATACAATGGACAAACCTTAACGACAAGTAAAAGAATGTGGATTTGTCCTGTGTCTGTTTAGCTGGGTCTAGACCAGAACACTGGGTAACTGCTAGGCTGGATGAGCCAGTGTGACAGTCTTCTCAGATTTTGGAAGCTGCACTTTTCCTCCTCTCACCCCTCCTCTTTATTCTTCTTTTTCCTCCTCACTATAAGCTGTCCCTTGAGTTCTATTCTGAACTCTTAATGGTTTTTCCATCTCACTAGGGACGGTGTACAAACCCTCCTTGGCTTGGCCTGGTTGGGGCTGGGCCCGGGGCCGGCTCAGGCGAGCCGGGGAGAGGAGGCAGCTCCCAGCAATAAGCAACCCACAGAATTGTGTCTGTTATTTATGAAAAAGTTTCTGGGTTTTCGGCTAATTGCAAAAATACATAATGGATGCTTTTCGCATCTGCTAGTTATTCTGGAACAGGCCTGCATCCAAGAGCAAACTTTAAACAAACAATAAGATTATGGAGCTTAACTATTTCAATGTGTGACAGAAAAGAAAGCCAAGGCCCCAAAAGTTGCATTAATACACATGCACTCAGACACAAGCAAGGGGACGACAGATACACATACATACAAATATACAGATTCACATCCTGGTACTAGTGCACACAAATGCGTGCTTGGGTACTAGGACCTAGTACATACGTGGACCTACAACTCGAACACATGCCCAGTCACAGGCACCAGTGCACATACTCAGACACGAAGACAGATGCACATGCATGCACTCATGTACATGTATACCTCTACACAGTTGGGCAGCACAAGCACACAGACACAAAAGCACACAGACACACAACCCCAGACACCAGTGCAACAAGTGGTCCTCCTAGGTGGGTGAGTGGGTCTTCCCAGTCCAGAGGTAAGTAAAGTACTCAGCTGGGCACTGGCGGTGCCTGGGTGGTATCGGGTGTAGTTATTCAGTGTGGCCACCAAGGGGCGCCCAGGATCCATACTGCATCCACTTTTGCAGCCCGTCAGTTGTTTCTGTACCCACAAGCCTGCATCTTCCTGTTCCGGATCCCTGAACAGAGGTGAGAGGCTCCTTGCTCCCAGCTCCAGCCTTCTAGGACCCACTGTATTCATTCTCACTTTGTCCCTGTCTCAAACTACTGAAACTAGCACAGGTCTCCACCCCTCCTCCCTCCCAGCTGAACATATACTTCAGAGCCCCCTGCTCAGTGCTCAGACTGTTCTTTGGAGAAGTGGATCTGTCAGGTCTTGATCATAATGTAGCCTCCACCAAAGCTCCTCTCCCAGGAGCAGCTGTGAAAATCCCACCTATTTTTCAAAGTCTGCTTCAGCATCTCCCTGTGCAGGACTGCCAAAGTTAACAATGTGTGTTAATTGAATGGATGAGTTAATGTCCAGCTCAACACCTGACCCCGCCTCGTCCACTGACCCCAGCTGGAGAGGTCTCTCACCCTCTAGCACCTGCCTCCCGGCTTTTTATGTGCTTTTATGAAACAAATCCCAGCTTTAATACACAGCAAAGCAGAAGTCAACCCCTTTTAGCATCCCTGACAGGTAGCTACCCTAGTAACAGAGAACTCACCCCTCCCTGAGCAGCCCTCCTCACTGGGTCTAGAAAGTTCCTCTGTGTTCCTTCTCCATAAACATTCTCAGAGCTCCTTCTTCATGACAGGGGCTGTGGCAGGCTCCGAACAGACAAGATCTCTGCCCTTCCAACAGATTAGTCCAGTGAGGGCATTTAACCAGTACAGCATGAAGCATGCAATAGTACAGTAAGTACAAAGTGCAGGGGAGGGTGTGATGAACTTTCCAGAGGAGTGAGGTGGGGAGTCAGGGAGACATCTACAGAGGGAGTGAGAGCTGAACTGAGACAATGAATAAGAACAGTCATTATAGTTCTGTATACTGAATGTTTACTGTGTTTGTGACTGCTCATCCTCAGAGGTGAAATTCTAATTCTAACCCGTGTCTGCCTATCTGCAGTCTGAGAGCTTAGCCACTAGGCTAAAACACCTCTTATGACATAAATAAAGTAAGAGTTTGGGGACAACAGGGAGGGGAAGGACATGCCAGGTGTTTTAGTTTTCTATTGCTGCCTAACAGATCATCACAAACTTGGTGAATTTAAACAACACCCACTTGTTACCTCAGTTTTGTAGGTCAGAAGTCTGGGTTCTCTGCTCACAGTATCACAAAGCTGAAATCAAGGTATCATCTGGAGGCTCAGGAAAGAATTCACTTCCAAGCTTCCACACTGCTGGCTGAAGTCAATTCCTTGCGGTTGTAGGACTGAGATTCCTGTTTCCTTGGTGACTGTTGGTCATGGGGCACTCTTGGCACTAGAGACTGTGCTCAGATCCTTTCCACGTGCCCACTCCATTTTCCAGTCAAGAAAGGCAGACAGAATCTTCCCCATGCTTCAGACCCCTGACTTTTTCTGTCACCAGCTGGTCAAGCGAGTCTTTTATGCTTTGTTTATAGATGCATCTGAAAACTTAGAAACTAATAAACTTTTTCATGTAATTGTGTTATCATTGTTCATTGCCGATCCAGGGATTCCTAGATTGCATTTCTTACACCACTTTTTCTTTTCCTCAAATTCCTAACTGCCTTTATCTCTCCCTCATATTTATCCAGTCTCTCTTTCATCCAGTCTTGCTCTCTCACCAGAGACTTCCTTCCAAGTCCCTCTATTCTCATGCTGAAATGTGATCAGCTAGTGTCCAAGCCTGCTGGAAATCCATCACTTTAACTTCCTTTCACAGCTTTCTGTGTGGGGTCCACCCTTTTTTGAAACATGTTTCCCCACTTTCATGGTTTATGTCCATGTTTGTCTAGAGCACACCCACACCCTCCAAGTAACCACCTGAGGAAGACTGCATAGGATGTAAATATTCTCACTCCTGGCATGTCTCCCTATGTCTTTACTATATCTGTATAGTCGATGGTTCATAAGACTTGGTTCATACGACTATGTTCCCTCAGCACTTTGAAGCATTTCTCACCTAACTTCTAGCATCCTGTGTTGCTGCTGAGAATTCTGAAGTCACTCTGATTACCATTCCTTTGTGACCTCTTTATTTTTATCTTTTTCCCATCTGAAAACTTTTAGATCTTCTCTTTATTTCCCTGTATTTAAAAAGTCAGGATATGGTACCCAAGGGCAGGTCATTTTTTCATTCATTTTGGGTGCACATATTGAGCTCTTTTAATATGGAGACTTTGTGAACTTTGTTCAAGGGAAATTTTCTTAGGTAACTTTTAAATAATTTCTCCATTTTATCTGTTTTTGCTAGAATTCCCATTTAGATTTTTAACTTCGTGTACTGATCCTTTATGTCTCATATTTTCTCTCATATTTTCTACCTTCTTATCTTTTTATTTCACTCTCTGAGAAATTTCCTTAACTTGAAAACATTGAAACCTACTAAAATTTGAAATATATATTTAACTTTTCAAGAGCTCTCTCTTGTTCTCTGGTTGTTTCTTTTTTCTTCATACCATCTAGTTTTTATTTTATGGATACACTATCTCCTTGAATCTCTATAAGGATTCTATTGAGTGTAAAACTTTTTTCATTTTTTTTTTAAGTTCTTTTTTGGTCCTTGCATTATTTCCATTTCCTTTGGGGTCATTTTATTTGTTTGTCTTACTCTTTCAGTTTGGTGGCTTTCCTCAAATGTTTGGTAATCCTTGACTGTCCATTTGTATTTACAAATGAAGAACTAAAGAGCTTGCTGATTAACTAGTGTGCATGCCTCAGGTTGACTGGGCAGTCAGTCAGTCTATAGTAGAGGACTTGCTTCCCCTACTCCCACCCCGATACCAGAACATGAAGGTCTTTCATCTGGGGACAACAGATTGCTCCAGAAGCCCCCCCGATCTCCCCCTGGAGAGTAGACCCTGACCTCTTGGTGCTCTGTGCCTGGGGTTGAGGAGAGACTGTCCAATGTCGATTTTTAATTAATCCCCTGTTTTAAGCTCTGTGTCTTGCTGGTTCTGCCAAGAGAAGCTGCCTCCTTCCTTGGCTGTATCTTCCTCTCCGCACACTCTGTCCTAAGACTTTCTCTGCCCTCCTGCATCAGTTACCACTCCTCCACCTGCTTTCTATTGTTCTGTTGTAATAGCTTGTCTACTGAGGTTACCTCACCCATTATCTTTATTGTTGTGGTTTGCATCCTTTGTATTCCTTAATAGTCATTTTATCAATAGAAGTCTCTCATGCAAAAGGGGCATAAAACAAGCAGTCAATTTATCATCCTCAAGGACAAGTCAACCCCAGCTCTTCCTTATTATCCCTCTAATTACAGCACTGGCCCAGTTGTGAGGTCCTCCAAGTGTGTCTCCTGTGCACACTCTCTCCTCCCCTGGCCCCAGGCACCTCTTCCTCACCTATCAAGGCTCTCTCCTCCTCAGGAAAGGACCATAAACTCCTTTACTCTGAGGGTGCCTGTCAGAGGGTGAGAACTTCAGAGAACACAGTCCCCATTGATTCAGACCTAACAAGTGAAGAGTGAATGGTGGGATCTCAGTTCTAGGGCTTAGTTTAGGGAAGTTCTACCTCAGGTGTGAGTGCGGGTCTTCTATGCCTCGAGGCCCTAAAATGCTCCCATGTTACTCACTGGTGATAATAGTACAAATGTGACTCTCCCAGAGGACTGAGACGGCCCAACTGTGGCTGGAGAGCGGCTGCTGCTTCTCTGCACCACAAGCCCTGCCCCCAGGCCTGGACTCTGACAGAAAATCCAACTCACTCTGGCTTAAGCCTTTAGAACATTATTTGCCTACGTAAGTCCAGAGACTGCGTGGTGGCTTATAGGTAACAAGAACCATGACCCTTTCCATCTTCCACATCATCATCCTCAGGGTGTAGGTATGGTAGATTACATTTTCCAAAGATGGAGGCAACAGTATCTCCCATGCCACTTGCTCTTCTGCAGTGTGAGCTTGCCATGCCTTCATTAAGAGGTGGAGTCATGGATAAAGAAGATGTGGTATATATATATATATATACACACACACACAATGGAGTATTACTCAGCCAAAGAAGAGTGAAATAATGCCATTTGCAGCAACATGGATGGGCCTAGAGATTATCGTACTAAGTGAAGTAAGTCAAGCAGAGAAAGACAAATGCCATATGATATCATTTATATGTGGAATCTAAACTATGACACAAATGAACATATCTACAAAACAGAAACAGACTTACAGAGAACAGACTTGTGGTTGCCAAAGGGGAGAGGGAGTGGGGGAGGGAAGGATTGGGAGTTTGGGATTAGCAGATGCAAACTAGCATGTATAGGATGGATAAACAACAAGGTTCTACTGTATAGCACAGGGAACTATATTCATATCCTGTGATAAACCGTAATGGAAAAGAATACGAAAGAGAATGTATACATCTGTAACTGAGTCACTTTGCTGTACAGCAGAAATTAACACAACATTGCAAATCAACTCCAATAAAATTTTTTTTAAAAAGAGGTAGAATCTAATTCTCTTCCCCTTGAATCTGGGCTGGCCATAGTGACTAGCTTAACCAATATAATGTGGTAGAAATGACATTTTGAACTTTCAAGGTTAGGTCATAAGCCTTGCAGCATCTGTCTGGGCCTCTTAAAATGCTTAGTGCTTGAAACACTTGCCCTCGGAAACCAGCAGCCATGCTGGGGGTCACCCAAGCCACATGAAGGGGCCATGTGCAGGTGTCCTGGTCAAGAGCCCTGGCTGAGCTCCCACTGGACATCCAGCATCAACCGCCAGCTATGTGAGTGAGCCATCTAGGACATCCAGACCAGGTGAGCCTTTAGATGACTCCTGCCCGAGCCTCCACCAGATTGTAACCTCATAAGAGACCTCAAGTGAGAACCATCTGGTTGAGCCCAGTCAACCTACAGAATGGTGAAAGATAATACTTAATTGTTGTTTTAAGATACTGAATTTGGGGAGGTAATTTGTTACATAGTAAAAGATGACTGGAACAGTTGGCTTTCTTCCTCTAGCCTGTAGCCTCAAGTTACAAGATGGCCTCCTCAACTACGAGCATCATTACAAACAACCACATCTAAAAGCAGAAGTAAGGAAGTAAGTACAGACCAAAGTCTTTCTGCTTGAGTGACTTTAAGCGGGAGGAATATCTTACCCAGAAGTCATCCAGCAGAATCCCCCATATTCTCATTGGCCAGAACTGGGTCACACAGCCTCTCCTAACCACTAGACAGGCTGGGTACAGCCTGTTTAGTGGGAGGTAGGCAAAGGAATAGGAGGCTGGGAATCACTGTCGTCTGGGCAACCAACTTTGTTGATGTGGTGGTGGTTCTAGGGGGAAGAACAATCAGGTGGGAAAATGACCCCATGCTAAAGACAGAACCTTCACTGCTCCTTCCAGAAGCGAAGCTGCCTCAGTGGGAACAAGTTTATTGAAAACTCCTTCTTTAGGGGGGAAGCATGGTGTACTGCTTGGAGTCCCCCGCTGGGAGGCAGAACCTGGCTCTAGAGCTTGCTAGTGGTGCGGTATTAGTGGGTGAGTTCCCCATTCTGGCCCTCAGTTTCCTCATCTGCACACTGAAAGGATTCCTTCCAACTCCTTCACGCTAGGAGAAGCTGGGGCAGAAGGGAAGTGCTGGACGCTTACCGTGTGTGGAGGCCATGCACTGCCCAAGTCAAGCTCGGCAGAGCCTGCCTCTGGCCACAGATGTTGGGATTTGCCAAACAAACCCTAATCACTTAATGAGAAATGAAATTGGTGCCTGGTTCTTCCACTTAATTGCCCCTTTGAAAACAACACATGGGAGATTTACAGTAATCACCATAATCGCCTCATAAAAACCCAAGAATTGGAGGACTGACATGCCTCATTTCTGGGAGGAATTAGAGACAAAAATTAAGGTAAGGAATTCCTGGCCTGCCTTGGCCTTGGCTCCCTGGAATCCAGGACTCTGCCCACAGAGAGCCTGCCACCCTGGACAGCCTCCTGGCCCAAGCAAATATGGCTCCAAATGCTCCACAGCAGTGTTTCCTCACAGGCCTGCTCCCTGGACCTCTTTGTCATTGGTACTGCCTAAGGAAGGTAGACCAAATGCCAGAGGGCCTGACATCCCTGAGGGTCAGATGGAGGTCCTCAAGGAGGAGAGAGAGGAATCTTGCTGCACCCACTAGCGACATCTGAGCTAAAGGACGGGAGGGGAGGGGAGATGCGGAGGTGGGAGCACAGGCTGTCCCTAGTCCCTGGAAAGCAGCAGCTCTCAGGTTCTCCTGAGGCCATCCATCTTGATTTGCACACCTCCCACGACAAGGTGTTCTGACCTCCCAGGACATCTACTAAGGTAGCCTGGCAGGGAGAAGCTTCACACTCAGCTCAGCAGAAGTCTCTTGCCTTTCACTGCCTCGTAACTGGACTCAGAATCACTGAGTGTCAAGGTTAGAACTGTCCTCTGATTTGCGTCTCCAGCTTCTCCCCTCGATAGCAATTCCTTTCTTCTTCCCTCTCACTCTCCTCTACTCATTCATTCAAAAATATCTATTAAATCCCTGACGTGCATCAGAAACTACCAATTCTTACCACAGTAGCCAGAGCGGTGCTTTTAAAACCTGAATCAGATCACTCCAAATCAAAGGGAAGGCGGCTCCTGCACGGCTCTCATGACCCACCCTTCGCCCACTCTGTTCCAGCTGGCCCTCCTTGCTGTTCCTGGAAAACACCAGGGACCCTCCCACCTCAGCGCTTTTGCCCTTTCTGTTCCCACTGCCAGGAAGGCCCTTCCCCGGTATATCCAAATGCCTCCCTCCCTCACTTCCTTCCAGGCCTTTCCTGACCTCCCTACATAAAATTGCACCCCTACTCTCTCTATTATTCTCCCCAACTTTATTTCTGTCCATCGTGCTCATTACCTTCTGAGACACAGTCCACTCTAAGATTTGCTGGTTTTCTCTCTTTCTACACTAGAAGGTAAGCTCCAAAGGGCAGGGATTTTTGTCTTTTTTTTTTTCACGATTATATTCAAACACTTAGCACAGCAGCTGTCACATGGTAGGTGCTCAATAAATATCTGTTGAGTGAATGAACCATGTGGAGAGAGCAGAAAAAAAGATAAAGCCCCCACCCTTGTGGAACTTAGAGTCTGGTGGCAGAGGCAGACGTTAGGCAAATAGTCACCTGTAGGACTAAGTGACTCAACTGTGGTAAACGCTGGTGGGAACGCGGCAGGTGGAATGAGGGTGATCTGACCACAGGCCAGACAGGCCAGTTGGCAGAAATTTGGCACAAAAATCCTCTGTTTGCGAGAGGATTGGACGTGTAGGGTGAAGAGGGTTTGAGCCGCTAAGCTTCGGGAGGAAAAGGTGCTGGAGAAGTTTGGGGTGCCACCTCTAGACCCTCTAAAGGCAACGGGACTCCGTGACGAGAGGGCAGCCATCCGCAAACTGGGTTCAAGCAGAGGTCCCCGCTCCTCTGCCTCTTCCCAGCCACTCACCCTGGGGCAAGCTACCTCAGGGCCAGAGCACTAGGTTCCTTGTCTGTGGGCTGGAGAAGGGATAACTAGGCCTGCCCAGAGGAAGGGATGAAATATTTGTTAGAGCCGGAGCCTGTAGGTGCTTGGTGAGTGCCCGCTCCTTTCCGGCCCCTTTCTTCTTTGTTGAACTTTTCAACACCCAATCTCTTTTCAAACGGCTGCTCCTCCTCCTCTCCTGGCCCCTCACAGCCTTGGGCAGCAGTATGAGGAAGGGAAGCATCTAATCAACCTGAATGTCAACTGCAGGTTAACAGAAATGAACAGGACCTTTGGGGGCAGCATATGACAGAGGATTAGACTGATTTCTGCTGAGCCCCAGGCCCTCCTGGGCTCCGGGCCAAACAGGGTTGGCTTTGGAGCTATTGACTACATCTCCCATCAGCCTCCGGGCCGATGCCTGCTGACCCATCATGGGACCATGTGACTAGAATGAAGCTTGGGGTGGGGGATGGCTGACAAAGCTAGTGACACACCTAGTGTTGCCAACTGCCAGGCTCTGGGAGGAGCCCTCCTTGACTGACAACCTAAAGAGAGTTCCCAGCACAGACCCATGCACTCACATACACGTGTTCGCGCGCGCGCGCGCACACACACACGTACACGCATATCCACACACAGCTCCCGGCTCCACAGTCCCCCACCCCACCATGGGAGGACGAAGTCCCTGCTCCCTCACATCCTGCTCTCTCTCCTGATTGGTAAGTGGGGGAGGGAGGTTGGTAGGAGGCAGCAAACACATCACTTCTTCCCATGGTTAGCGTGGACAGCGGCTACACTCAGGCGTGTGGCAAACGCTCCCGTACTGCGGGCCCGCTCCAGTGTTAAGCAACGGAGAAGCAATGAATCAGATCTGAGTCTTGGCCTCAGGGATCACATTCTATTGGGGACAACAGACACTTGCACAGATAATTACTATATAAACTACACAGTAGAGGGTCCAAGAGGGAGCCTGCAGAAAGAAAACCTGGATTACACTTTGGGGGTTGAGGGTGGTGACCGGAAAGGCTTTGGGATAAGGTAGCCTTTAACCTGGGCTGAGATTGGATGGAAGGGCTCCTAGGTTGGTAGAACTGCACGAAGTCACAGAGGCGGGAGAGTGAGGGGCCGGCAGGAAATGGCAAAATCCCTGATGTCAGCCTAGAGCACAGGTGGGATGTAATTGCTTTCACCACAGCGATTCAGTTTGTAACCAGCCCTGAGGAACCCTCCCAGGGGCTAATGCCTCCCAATCCTTCCCTGCATCCACCGGACACCTCGGATGGCTTTGGATGGCTCCTAGGGGACCAGAAGACCACTGTCTTTCTTCTTTGCTACTTCACTGCCCTGCTTGGCCCTACATTCGACTCCTTCAAATTAGCCTCTCTTGCATCATCTCAAGTGTCCCCTGGAGGTGCTCCTGCCTCTTCTCTCCCTGCTTACATGCATCTCGCCCTTCAAGGACAGAGGAGTCCTGCTTCCTCCAGGGAAGCCCTCGTAACCACTCCAGCTCACTCTGGCCTCCTCATCAGATCACCTGAAATGCCTGAAGTAACCATGTGGCTTCACTCAATGACCCCTTTTCAGTAAAGGTGCTTTGTCACATGCTGTAGAATGATGCTATTTTCACAACAAGAAATTCACTAGAGTCTGTTTAATATATGCATATGTATAACTGATTCACTTTGCTGTACAGCAGAAACTAACATAACATTGTAAATCAACTACACTCCAATAAAAATTAATTAAAAAAAAGAAATCCACTAGAGTCTGTTTAAACAAAGAAAGGGAGATTGATTACAAGGGACGTAATGAGTCTCAAGTGACCTAACGCAGGAAAGGACTTGACCTAGCTCAGGACCCCAGGGGGGTGGTTCTCCTCACCTCTATCTCTGCCTCTTTGCTCTTTTCTTTTCCCAGACTGGCCTTCTCTGCCCTTCTGATCAGATGGGGGAAAACATGACAGTTCACAGCACCCATCATGTCCAGCCATGTGGAAAGAATCTCCACATTTCCAAGAGAGGGTGATTGGACCAATTGGAACAGGTGTCCCACTCTGGCCCAGTCAGCTTTGGGACGGGAATGGGGTCACATGGTGCTAACACGGCTGTCAGGCTACCCCTCTGGGAGTCATTCCTAACAGTCCTGGGGGTTGGTGAGTGGTCTGTTCTAAGAGAAAGGAATTGTCATGAGCAGAGCAGATACCCCAAAGATGCCTGTTACATATCTAATAATGTAGTGTGACTATGTGCTCATGAATTCCAGTTCCAGACTATCCTACTGACCTACTTACTCTGTGACTTTGGGCAGGTCCCTACCCTCCTCTTGGGGTTGCAGTTTCTTCATTTGTACACAGAGGATGGTGGGTCTAAGTGTTCTATTGGGCTCCCTAACTCTCGTGGACTTTGGGCCAATTACCCTTTTTGAATCTCAGTATCCTCATTTATGAAATGGGTAATGATATCTACCTCACAGAGTTATGGTAAGAGAGTGGGCATGAAAATATCTAACAAGGGTTGGGTACAGAGATGCTCAAGAAATGCTAGTGACTCTCGCAGATTTAAATTGGGGTGGCTGCCCTGCTCACAGTGATTTCCCCCAAGGGTCATGGCTGTGATGCCCTCATGTGTTTGGGAGAATTGCTCCTCCTTTAGTTGGGGGCTGCCATCCTCCGATAGTGATTTGCAAGGAGTGAGCATGGGTCCCAAATTGGATCCTTCAAAGTGCTTCTCGGGGGCTTTTTTCCAACTGCTGCCCTTTTGTCTCTGTTTGCAGAACTGTGAGAGCAGGAAGCTTGCCAACAGCCAGGTCCCCAACCTTGTGGAGAAAGTGATCTGGAAAAGTGATGCTGACATGAAGAGGATGTTTGAGTACTTGGTTCCAGACACCACTAAATCCAGTTACATCCTTGCCATGAACCAACGGCTCCTGATAATACCTTCTCCCTTCCCTTTCTAAGCCTCAGTATCCTTATCTATAAAATAATGGGGCTGCATCCGTCCCCCTTTATCTCTGATGCTCTATTACTATGTTCATGAATTTATTCTTTCCATCAATTAGTCAGTCAGCATCCCTTGTGCATCTGTTCTGTCTCTGGCCCTATGTCGGACACTGAGACTCTTGGTAAAGGAATAATTCCCATCCCCGGTTTTCAAGACTCAGAGTTAGGCAGGGGAGGGAGTTAAGCAACCATTCAGGTACTGAGTGTGGGAACGGCTGTGACAGAGGGAAGCACAAAAGCTGTGGGCATGTCAGAGAAGGAGACATATCCTCATTCGTAAGGCTTCCTGGAGGAGGTGGCAGGAGCTGAGTTTTTCAGACGGGGCTGCGCGAGGAGAGAGGAGGAAGACCATTCCAGGCAGAAGAACCTGCCTTTGTAAGGGTCCAAAAGAGAATGAGAGAAAGTAGCTGCCTGGGGCCAGAGGGGAGGGGACACAGGAGATGGCCTTATTTGTATTTTCCACCCATGTCACTTCTGGGAAAACAAGAAAAAGCTCCATTTTTTAAAGCTTGGAAAATCCCCAGGGTGGAGTCCTTAAACAGGGATGAAAAGAAGTGACTTCTGACCACAGAAAAGCCCTGGAATGAATGATTCTTCCCCCAGTAGGCTGCCCCATTGGTCCCTGGTCCCATCACGAAATCCACGCTCACAGTTGCATTCAGCGGCTGGTCCTAAGGCTGTTGGATCCATCTAAAAATAGGAAGGCCTGGAGCCTAAGGCCAAGCAGATGACAGAAGAGCAGCCCAGGAAGGCCTGGGAGGAGTGTAAACATCCCCACCTCATAGGAAACACACTCATTACATTCTGACCAAAAGCGGTTAATGATGCACCCCGGAGAAAATATGCAGTTATTGCCCCCAAACATGCCAAAGCCCTCCTAATGACTGCACGCCTGCTCCAAAGCAGAAACTGTTCCAGATGCTGCTGCTTGTCTCTGGGAGAGCCCTTCCTTCTTCCTGCCTGAGGTTCCGGAATTTTCCTTGGATTCTAGTCCTTAGGGAGACATATGGTGGGCTGGGGTGGGCTGGGGTGGGGAAAGTGATTACCCTCCTGGGCCTCATAGGGGCAGTCTAGGGGATCTCTGCCTTACAGACTGCTGTGGAGGCTGTGCCTTCCTGCCTGCCTGGTGCGGTGGCGGAAGAAGGGTGCCAGGCGGGAAGCTGGGAGCCAGCGCTCTAGATGACGCTGGGGTGAGGGAGGTGAGCTCTAAACTTGAGTATTTTCAGCTTCTGCATCTATAATGAGTAATGAGTCTATAGGGAAGCAGTAATTTGCAAACTTGAAGCCCCAAACACACTCAGCGATGGCTGCCACTGGACGAGCCCTGGGCTTGGAACTATCTCCTGGCTGGGTGACTCTGGGCAGCTGCCCCACCTCTGTGAACCTCCATACCCTCATCTGTAAACTGGGGATGGTTTTGGAAATTAACATTTTTTTCTCTTGTTAAAGAACTCATGCATGCTTATTATCTATTTTTTAAATATGTAATCAACCCGTCTTTGTGATACACTCATATGATTTCAATTCAAGAGATGCAAATGGGGGAATTCCCTGGTGGTCCAGTGGTTAGGATTCTGTGCTCTCACTGCTGAGGGCCTGGGTTCAATCCCTGGAAATGTCTTCCTCTCACTCCTGTTTTATAACCACACCATTTTTCTTCTACCTTGGCAGCTGCTATTGGTTTCTGGTGTATCAAATGCATAAATTTTAAAAGCTTTTAAATGAGGTATTAGCACATATAAACACGGCAAAGTACATATATCTCAAGAGCAAAACTTGGTGAATAATGTTTATAGTTTTAATTCCTAAAAAAAAAGAAAGAAAGAAAGAAAAATGACCCCAATCTATCACCTAGAGATAAAACTGTTGATATTGTGGTGTACTTTCTTCCCATTCTTTTTCTATGTATGTATACATACATAAACATTGATACCATACTGTGTGACTTTTGTATGCTGTTTTTTATATCTAACATTATATCAAAAATATTTCCTCATGTCATTAAAAAGTCCTCAAAAATGTTCTACTTTCAACGTTTGCCCAATGTTTCAAGGAACAGAGAAAACCTACTGCAGGACATTAGGTTCAATTTTTCCCCTATTATAAATAACACAGTGATGACCATCCCTGAATGAACATGCATCGTTGAGCACATCCCTCAAGGTGAATTCCTAGCAGGGGAACTACTGAATCAAATAATATGAACTAAGCATTAGAACTCAGGATAAAATGGAGGGGGCCAGGGAGCGGTCAGTTCTGGCTCACAGAGCTGCTGTGTTAGGGATGTTCTGTAAGGCTCTGGCCTAGTGCTGGACACAGACACAGGGTTCCAGGAGTGTGAGCTAAGGGGTCCCAGAGCGAGGACAGGTCAATGCCTGCTCCTCCCCCTCCCCCAGGGCCCTGCCCTCTAGGGCCTCCCTCCCTGGAGCCCTCTGACAGCCCCAAAGGAGAGTCTCGGTCTTGTCTGAGCTTTATTATTTTAATCACTGGTGCTTTGCCAAGTGGTGGGCTGGTGAATGTTTAACAGCTGGATTGGGGGGGAGGGGCACGGAGTAGAGGGGAGTAGCTTTTGATTTGTAGCATTTGTCAATTTCTGGTGTAAAACCTCCCACCATGACTGATTTCAAACTACCAACATGTCACTGAAAGCAGTGCTGGGAGGAGATGCGCTACTCTCACCAGCTGGTCGGAGCCAGCTCCAGCACTCCAGTTCTAGTCTTTCTACCTGCCCGTCTCCCACTTTTCCCTCTTCTTAACGCCTCCCCATTCATCCCCCACCCTGAGGCTCATCCAAGGTGATAGAGAAGGAAGATTCTGTGGGATGTGAATGTGGCTAGAGAGCGAGAACATCCTCTCCCAGGTCTCTAAAGGAAAAACTGAGGCTCAGGGAGGTCAAGATGATTGCCCCAGTTCACCCAGCCAGGTGATCGTTCACAGGGTGTTCTTCTCTGGCCCCTGCTTGGGGGCACTTCTCAATGATAGCCTGTGCCTGCTGCTGTGGGAATACGCTGGCTTTTCTAACCACTCCTCTTCCTCTCTGGTGACTCCAGTGCCTGGATCCACCAGAGGTTGGGTCCCAGGCCTTGCCTTCAGGAGCTGAGAGCCAGGTAGGGAGGCAGACACCCGAGGCAGAGAGGCGAGTGCTCTCTAGAAGCTGCCCTGTTCAGTGGACTCCACGCTGGGCTTCCAGACTCCTCGCTTCTCTCTTTATAGCAGACTTTGTCCCTTCCTCCTTCTTAAGGGAACCTGTTTTATTTCAGTATCCACTCTCTAAAACACAGCAACCCACTTCATGTGAAAGTGACCCATTCCCAGTTCTGGGAGTAGGTAGGTTCTGATTAGTCCTAGTCAAACCTGTAATTCATTCCTCCCTGCCAGTGATTGGTTTAGGAGTGGGGAAGTGATCCAACTCTGGCCAATGAGAGCTGAGGAGACATTGGGGTAGGGGGAGGGGAGCTTTTTTCTCCTAAGAAATAGGCAGAGAAAGAGACAACCTCTCTTCTTCTGGATACTTGGAACTCAGTGTTGTAGTTCTGGGTGCTGTAATTATCTGTCACCTGCCTGAAGATGAAGCCAACCCATGAGGGACCACAGAGCCAAGAGAATCACAGAAAAGGGGAGCCAGAGCCCTAACTGTATCCTGCCTCTGACCTTCTTGTTTGGGAGAAAATATATTTCCCTACAGCCTAAATCACTTTGAGTTGAGATTTTCTGTACTTGAAGCCCAAAACATCCTAAATGATAAAACCCTTCTGGTCTATCATCCACATTGCAAATGCAGTGATTACTAGACAACAGCAATCTTATCACATCACTTCCTGATTCCAGTCCTCCCATGGCTTCTTTGAGGAGTTAGGATAAAGTCTTTGTTCAGTGTCTCCTCTCCCTGACAGAGAATATCAGCCCCTCAGGATAGGACTGTGGTTCTCCATCAATGGCTCCCTGGTGCCCAGCATAGAGTCAGCCACAGGCAGGTACTAGTAAATACCGTTGAATAAGTGCAGAGAAGGAGGAGTTGGGGGACAGAGTCCTAGGCTCCATTTCTGGCTTTGCACTGACTTGCTTTGAGACTTTAGGCAAGTCTCTCCCCTTCCTGGACCTCAATATCCAAAACTGTGAAGAAGGTATATTGGACTAAAGGGGTAGTTTAAGAATGGGGATAAGGGACTTCCCTAGTGGCGCAGTGGTTAAGAATCCGCCTGCCAATGCAGGGGACACGGGTTTGAGCCCTGGTCTGGGAAGATCCCAGATGCCGAGGAGCAACTAAGCCCATGTGCCACAACTACTGAAGCCCGCGCACCTAGATCCCGCTCCCTGCAACAAGAGAAGCCACCACAACGAGAAGCCTGCGCACCGCAACGAAGAGCAGCCCCCGCTCGCCGCAGCTGGAGAAAAGTCCTCGTGCAGCAACAAAGAACCAGTGCAGCCAAAAAAAGAAAAAAAGACTTTAAAAATGGTCCACGTCAAAAAAATCTTAAAAAAAAAAAGAATGGGGATTAAAAAATACCTCTCAGCTACTCCATATGATAGTAGTTGTGCTTCTAGTATCCAACGATGGATTAAAAATTAAAATGACCACAAAGCTTTTCACTGTGGGTATTTCTGTCACAGCAGCTTCAACATCCATTTGCAAAGCATTCATACCTGTGTGTGAGATACATTGTGCGTCCTCTTTACAGACAGCACAGGGTGCCACGTGGTTTCCAGATGCCTTGCTTTAGCTAAAGGGCCTGTAGGTTGGGAATCAGTGGCCCAGGTCGTCTCAGAGTTCTCCAAGCCCTGGGTTTATGTGTCTAACATGGACCACAGGAGCTGTGCAACTTGCTGAGGATCACGCAGCGAATGAGTGGTGGATTCTAACTCACTCTTCTCCAGCCCGACTCCCTTGGCTCAGCCGGCCTGGCTGACAGCACCGCTCTCCCTCAGCTACCCTGGAAATGAGAAGCAGGGAGGCCCGAGAGCCCTGAGATTGACTAGGGTGCAGGTGAGGTGGATGGCAGAACGCTGACAGTCCCAAATGACATGGAACATGCTTCAGATGCCAGGTGTGTGGTTTAGGAGCAGCTGGAATTACACACTCAGGGCTGCACCAACATTGTCTGCGTCTGAACCTGAACCGAGTCTGGACCTTGCAGAGGCAAGGACTGCGTTGTGGGTCTCGGCCCAGGGCCACGGAGCTGAGCAGAGAGGCAGCAAGGGCAGGAGGCAGATTCCTAGCTGGAAATCAGGCACAGGGATCTTTTCCCTTTCCAGACACTTGTGGTCATTTCTTTGTTCGTTCATTCATTCATCCATTCATTCATTCAGCAAGGTAGTCAGTCAGTCACTCAACAATGCTCACTGAGCTGTGCGGCTCTGCAGCCTGGCACGGGGTCCAGGGATGGACTGGGCACAGAGGAAAGCAAAAGCAGAGCATGTGCTTAAGACTCAGTCGGGCCAGAGGCGCAGGTGGGCCTTTTGCCTGCCGAAGGAGAAATGGGGAAATGTTTTCCGGAGGATAAAATGATTATCTTCTGTGAGTGGTTCTCAAAGGACAAGGAGGAGTCCACCAGGCAGGTTAGGTGTTATCTTTCAGAGGGAAAGATGGGCCTTCCCGTTAATTAAAGTCTTAGGAGATCGAGGGGCTGGCTGGAAAAGTAAATGAGACTGCCTTTGTATCCAAAGCTGGCAAAGCGGGTTTGCTCACTTCGATTAGCAAAGGCTCTGAGTGGGAGAGGACCTCGCACTTTGCTGAAAGTGGCTCTGTAGAGAACGTGTGTGTGCTGAGGGGGAAACAGGGTGCAGGGGGACGGGGGAGAAAGGAGGCGGTGGGGCCTCGGGTGGGTCAGGTCGTGCGGCCCCTGCCAGCCGTGTTAAGGATTCAGCTGACTTCTGAGCTGATGGGGAGCCACTGCACGTGTTTAACCGATGAGGCATTGCTCCAGCTGCTGAGGAGAGAAGGAATCGGAGTGGGAGGTAGGGGGTCCCAGCCAGGAGGCTACCGCAGTCGGCAGTGTGAGAACTGACACTGGCCTGAACAAGGACTGAGACAGAGGTACGAGAGAAGAGACAAATGAGAGAAACTTCTGAGAACCAACAGGTCTTGGTGAGTGGAGGTGGTCAGAGAGGGAGAGAAGGGGGTAGAGGGTGATGGCCAGTTCCTGGATGTGTGACAAAGTTGAGGTTTAAGGTACCATCTGAGATGGATGCTGGAGGCCCTCTCTCTGCCCTGGTCTGAAGTGAATGGGTGTGAAGGGTCTGATGCTTTCGCAGAAGCAGAGCCTCGGTTCACATGGCATCGTATGCTCAGCCTCCCATCTGGTCTCTTAGCCTCCAGCCTCTTCACTCTCCAGTCTCTCTGCTGTCACACTGATCTAAACAAGGAATCTGATCTTGTCACTCCCCTGCTGAAAAATTTTCAAAGGCTTCCTGTTGTCTCTAGAAAGAAGTAATCTTCTTAGCCTGGCAAATAAGTCATCTACAATCTGATTCCATCTACCTTCTTTGTCTCAGTCCCCTGACACTCAACGCTAGCCACAGTGAACTAGAATAGTAACAAGAAAAACAACAACAGCTACAATATCTCCACACAGTATTGATATGTTCCAGGCAGTGTCCTAAGAACTTTACACATATTAGCTCATCTAATTTTTAGTAGAAAAACACTGAAAGTCTTGCACTTCCCAGAATGGACTATATATCCTCTTGCCTTTAGACCTTTGCACCTGAGGTTTTCTTGTCCTGGTAGCCAGCCATCCTTCCAGCCATCTGATTCACATTTATCTGCCATCAACTTGTGCCAGGCACTATACTAAGTGCTAGGGATCCAAATATGAGTGAGACGGTACCTGCCCTCAAAGTATACAGAGTCTAGTGTGGGAGACAGACACATGGAGAGTCAGTAAGGTAAGTGCAGTGATGAGATGAGATGGGGCACAGAGAATGAGACTTCATCCAGCTTGGGCCTGCTCGCCCCCCACCCCTGCAGCTGGAGTTCTACCCTCTCCAGGAAGCCTTCTGGCTTCGCCAGGCTG
This sequence comes from Physeter macrocephalus, assembly GCF_002837175.3. Taxonomy (NCBI): domain Eukaryota; kingdom Metazoa; phylum Chordata; class Mammalia; order Artiodactyla; family Physeteridae; genus Physeter; species Physeter macrocephalus. The sequence goes on along the minus strand of NC_041217.1, from coordinate 145,232,271 downwards.
GGTGGGCTCCCTTTTCTGTGTCCCTGCGGTCCCTTCTCTGCCAGCATCACACACTGACCACACAGTGAAGGGAGAGGACAGTCTGATTCATCACTGACTCAGGACCCAGGGCAGCCTGGACACAGATCCTCGGGATTTGCTGAATGGAAGTGCTTGAGGTATGAAGAGGCACCAAGAAGAGCATCCTCCTCCTGGGTTCTTCTCTGATGCTCTCTCCAGAGTCAGGCCTGCCCTTGTTCCCTTTCCCGAGGCTGGCGCAGGCCCCTCACCCCAGAGAGCACTGCAGGGGTCAGGCTCTGCGGGTAAGGCTGGGGCTGCTGCTTTCATCCCTAGTTCAGGAGAAGCCTGGTTAGAAAAGGCCACACCAAAATGGGCACCCAATATGCCCCCTTGCCAGGCTGCAACTGTCTGCCCCAGGCTTCCTCCTCTTTTTTAAAAAAAATTTAATATTTATTTATTTATTTAGCTGCGTCAGGTCTTAGTTGCTGCTCGCAGGATCTTTCGTTGTGGCGCAAAGGGCTCTTTGTTGGGGCACGCGGGCTTCTCTCTAGTTGTGGTGCGCAGGCTCAGTAGTTACAGCACGCGGGCTCTAGAGCACACGGGCTTAGCTGCCCCACGGCATGTGGGATCTTAGTTCCCCGACGAGGGGTCGAACCTGTGTCCCGTGCATTGAAAGGCAGGTTCTTAACCACTGGACCGCCAGGAAAGTCCCTGCCCCAGGCTTCTGAGGAAGGAGCACCATCTTGGACAGCTCTGGTCTTGGAAGAGAGAGGAGGTCCTGCAGCAGCCCTTGGGATCCCTGGGTGGCAGGGGTTGAGGTGAGGGTGTCTCTGAGAGTTCCTTGAGTTCCTGAGCCCCTTCTGCAGCCTCTGGGCTATGGGTTCTGTGGCTGCTATGATGGACGGCTTTAGGAATAAATGGATCTAGAGTGGTCTCAAACTAGGGGTATTTGAGAAATTTTCTAGGAAGCCTTATGGGGTCTGGTGACAGCTCAGGCTGGTCCCTTGAACCCTCATTGGGTTAACATAGTTCTTTCTCTCCAGAGCTCTGGAGAGGCAGTCAGGGGGCCCTCCTAGAGTGGCTGTGAATCTTGGGGCAAGGACCTGAAATGACTTCCAGCCTCAGCCCTCTCTCCCAGGCGGAGTGGCTGGGAAGCCCGGTCCCCCACCCTCTGCTCCTTGCCTCGAAGCCCATCTTGGCTCATGGTGCCCCTGTAGAGGTGGGGCTGGGGGCAGGGAGCCTTGGGGGCTGATGCTAACAGCTTTGGACAGGGTGGGAATTTCCACTGCTATCTAGGGAGCCATCAACACTGTGTGCCCTGACCTGGGCCTTTGGCCTCCAAAGGGCAGTGGGAAGGCCGGCCCCAGGGCCAATCCCGGCCATTAATCCCTCCTGCCAGCCTGAATATCCACCCAACATGGTCAGACAAAGGCCTGCCCAGCCCAGCCACTGTGTTCCTCCCGCCCCAGGGGCTCCACTCAGACGCTGGGCCGCCTGGAATCCAGGCCCATGAGAAAGGGGCCGCCTTCACTGGCCATCTTATGCCCGGATGCTCAGCCGCATCCCGTCCGGCCCAGGGCCTGTGAAAAGAGGGCCCAGCCACGCTGAAAACAAGGATTAGCCCTTGGGCCACTCCCTGACACCGGCCTGCTTGGCTCCGGGAATCAGGCCCAATGGAGGGGGCCAGGCAGACAGAGAACTGGAAAAGTCTGGGTTCTCACCCCTTTGGCCCAGCTCCCTGCCCCCACCCTTCCCAAGAGTAGCACAGCTAACCACACATTCAGTATCATTTATTGAACATATACTATGTCCCAGTCTCTACACATGGACTGGAAAATTGAAAGTATAAGAAAATTGCAGTCTGCCAGGGGAGGTAATAAGAGCCATTCTCCACAACCCGCCCCCTACCCCAGGAGGCTGTGGGAGAGGCATCTGGAGGGGAGCTTCAGCCCTAAGGGAAGGTGAGAAAGATGGTGGCTCTGGTTCTCTGCCTGAGTCTAGCTGCAGGGTTCTGCTGCACCTGGTTGAAAATATGCAGGCTCTGAAATCACTCCTCTGGCTCTGCCTCTCTCCGTCCCTTCCTGGTTTAATACGAGACATGCCAGGTGTGTAGTAGAAAGGAAATCTCCTATTACCAGGTGCCAGTGTGGGCCAGGCACTTTCATACATGATCTCGTTTGAACCTCATAACAATGCTGAGAGGGTCCATTATTGTTCCTCTTTGGCAGGTGAGGAAACTGCGGCTCAAATGAGCAATCGGCAGCCCAGGTCACTCTGCTCTTGGAGCCAGGTTCCCTGCTGCTGCCGCTGCTTGTCTTGCCTTCCTCTTTGGTGAGCTGTTCATTGCGACTGTACCATCTTATGCTCCTAAGGCCTGTGTCTGTCAGGCAGTAGGATGCAAGGTGGAGAGGGTACTGAGGTCAGGTCTGTTTGTGTATAAACCAGGCTGACTCTTCACTGTTGTGAGTGTGGCCAGGGCGGGGTGGGGGTTGTCTCTAGATCTCCGAGTGTCATCTTTTCCTTCCTCTCTGCTTCTACAGCCCCCTCTGCCTGCCTCTCTCCGAGTTGTAATTGTTTGTGTGTCCATCTCTCCACCAGATTGTGAGTCTCTTCACCTCTGTCTCCCCTGAGTACTGGCAAAGGGCCTGGCACAGAAGTGCTCGATGAATGATGTGGGCTAATGAGGCCAAGAGAACTGAAGGAAGGACGGATTTGGATTCATGTGGAATTGACAGCACTTGCAGATTGCTTGGATGTGGGGAGTGATGGGGGAGGTAGGAGCCCGAGATGGTGTCCATATTTCTGATCTGGGTGGTGAGGGGCAAGGGGTCCACTGGCTGAGATTTGAAATGCAGGACAGGGAGGAGGATGGGGTCGGGGGTGCACGAGGTTGAGAGTCATGCCTAATGCACACTTGGACATGCTGACCTGGAGGTCAGCAGAGAGGCTAGGCATCAACTTTGCAGCTGAAGTCGTGAGAGCTGGAAGGCCTCCAGAGTAAATTATTTCTACAGTCTCGGCTTTAAGCTACGGTGTTCCTAGTCTTGGTGCCAGGGCACTGAACTCTGGGTTTAATCCCACTTGCCACCTACTAGCTGTGTGAGGTTAGACAAGTCTCTTAACCTCTCAAAGCCTTAGTTTCCTTATCTGCAAAACAGGAGTATTAATAGTACCTACCTCTCAAGGTGTTCACATTTAAGTGAGCTAATTTGCATAAGTGTTTACCACATACAGAATGCTCTGTAATGGTGGCTGGTATATTATCAGCTGAGATTGGAGCTGGGAGAGCGGAGTCCTGGAGCTTCAAGTTTGGAATTGGAAGTCCTAGGCCCTCTGGCTGCTATAGCTAGTTTTGATCATCTGTACCCAGGGACACTCCACATCAGGGCCAGAACTGGGGTGAGGCACCTAGGGCCCCAAATTTAAGGAGGCACTGGCTCTCAAATGCCAACCCTGCACTTGCACCACCCCAAGAGTGAGAGGCCCCTTAAATCTGGGCCACTTCAGTTGCCTTACCTACTCCCAGCCCTGTTCCCTTGAACTTGCCTACCTCTAAGACAGACAAGTCTCTTTAAGACAAGGCTCTTTCATCCTTTAATTCCCTCCAAGCCAGGTCTGGCTTTCCTGTCACTTTGGAAAAGTTTCCCGAAATAGGCTCAGGGTTGCATCTCTTCTGAACCCTGTGGTGGGTGGTGGTATTTCCTAGAGCCAGGTTTTAATAAAGACTAAGACCGCCCTGCCTTCCCCAATGAGATGCGAGTCTGGCTCTCTCAGACCTCCAGTCTGTGGAAGCACTTGGGGGTCACTCTCTGACCCAGTAACTGCTCCTTGGAACTCTGGGCTGTGCAGGCGGTGTTTTGTGCATCTTCCCAGTCTGCATGACATGAGTGTGTGAGAAAGGGAGCCCTTTTTCTAGAAGAGAAGAGCCATGGAGAAGAGGCAGCCAGAAGGCAATTCCAAGTTATAGATTTTCTCGGGGGCTCTTGATTTAAAGTAGTCAGTCCTCCAGTTCCCAAATCTGCTAGCTGGACCACTTTTCACGATTTTGTTTTTTCAAAGGATGCTGGCCTGGATGGGACAAGATTGTGGGGGAGATAGCAGAGAGTGGAGATGCTGACCCTGGAGCCAGGAAACATCCTCCCCTGAGACAAGCGGCCTCCTGCTCTCCGCTTCCCCCACCCTACCTTTCTCCATTGCCTAATGTCCCAGGGTGGGCCTGGCACCTCCCCGACCAGCACAGTATCAGGATGCTGAGGGCTAGCAAGGAGGCCCTGGGCGGCTCTCATCTCTGCCCCAGCTGGGGTTGGAGGGACCGCGAGGGGACTAGGAGAGAAGAAGGATGGAGGGGACAGGAGTTGGCTGGGAGAAGCATAATGGGGAGGGGGCCCAGAGAGTGCTCTGAGTGGGTGGATTTGTGATTGGCATTGAGCCAAAGGGGTGGAGGTTGAGGGAGGAGCGGAAAGGGAAGGGGGCTGACGAATCTGGTGGGATGGGGCCAGGGCCAGGGACTGACCCCACGGAGATGAGGAAGGCATGAGGCTGGGTCTGGGACTGACTGACCCAAAGGGACGAGACCAAGGGAGGGGTGAAATGTTGGGGGGTGGGGATGGGAATGGGGGAGAATTGTCAGCATCGTAAGAGGATTGGGAAGGCAAATTAGAGGGGAGGCGCTGGCCAGCGGAGAAGGTCTGAGCCCTCGCCCCTGGTTTGGGGCACAGGGGGAGGGGGCCGTGTCCATATAAGGAGGGTCAGCGGCCCCAGCTCTCTCCGAGAGCTCGGGCAGCCCTCCGCATTCTCATGCCTGGGCGCAGCGACATGGAGCCGCCCGCCGCTTTCTCGGGCTTCCCGGCCCCGCCCTCGGTCGCGCCGTCGGGGCCGCCGCCGTCGTCGCCGCTTGCCGGAGCCGAGCCCGGGCCGGATCCCGAGGAGGCGGCCGCGGGCCGCGGGGAGCCGGAACCTGCGCCGGCGCCGGGCCCGGGCCGCCGCCGCCGGCGGCCCTTGCAGCGAGGGAAGCCGCCCTACTCGTACATCGCGCTCATCGCCATGGCGCTGGCTCACGCCCCGGGCCGCCGCCTCACGCTAGCCGCCATCTACCGTTTCATCACCGAGCGCTTCGCCTTCTACCGCGACAGCCCGCGGAAGTGGCAGAACAGCATCCGCCACAACCTCACGCTCAACGACTGCTTCGTCAAGGTGCCCCGCGAGCCGGGCAACCCGGGCAAGGGCAACTACTGGACGCTCGACCCGGCGGCCGCCGACATGTTCGACAACGGCAGCTTCTTGCGGCGCCGAAAGCGCTTCAAGCGCGCCGAGATGCCCGCGCTCCCTGCCGCGCCGCCCGTGCCCGCCGCCGGCCCGCCGCCTTTCCCCTACGCGCCCTACGCGCCCGGCCCCGCGCTGCTCGCGCCGCCTCCTCCCGCCGCTCCGGGCTCCACGCCACCCGCGCGCCTCTTCAGCGTCGACAGCCTGGTGAGCCTGCCGCCCGAGCTGGCGGGGCTGGGCGCCCCCGAGCCGCCCTGCTGCGCTGCGCCCGACGCCGCCTTCCCGCCCTGCGCGGCAGCCGCCTCCCCGCCTCTCTACTCGCCGCCGCCCGACCGCCTGGGGCTGCCCCCGACGCGTCCTGGCCCCGGACCGCTGCCCGCCGAGCCGCTGCTGGCCTTGGCAGGGCCGGCGGCTGCGCTCGGCCCGCTCGGCCCGGGGGAGGCCTACCTGCGGCCGCCGGGCTACGCGCCGGGGCTGGAGCGCTACCTGTGAGCCCTTCCAGCCCGGAGGAGTGGCTCGGGCCCCTCTCCCCCAGGACGGGGCGCTGCCTGGGAGCCCCCATCTCTGCCCCCTTGGCTTGGAGCGCACCTCGGAGCTCCCAGTTCTGCTTGATGGACTGAGCACACCTGTTGCATCTGTCTCTGCCCCCCATCTCCGGGGAGCCTCCCGCCGTCTCTCCACCGGACTGAACCCCCCTCCCCACCGCGAACTGTGAGGCCCCCGTTTCTTCTCCCTCCACTGTGCACGCCCCCCACCCGCCAGCGCTCTTTTGGGTCCCACGTCTGGGGACCCTGGATCACCACCTGTGAGCCCTCACCTCGGGTTTCTGGTGAACTCCAAGCCTTCTGAAGCCAGACCTTCGATCTCAAGCCACTTCCCGACTGGCTCCTCACTTCTTTAACCTTCCCTGGTGTTTTTATAAGACAAGGAGTCAAACCCAGGTCAGACTCCCGGGTTTATGATTCCCTTGCTGTTGTCCCTTCATCCCCCCACAAGTTTGTCCCCGCACCCCCAGTTACCTGTACGTTCTCGGTTTCTTACTGGGAGAGCGCTCCCCTTCCACACAGACGCACCTGGCTGAGCTCTTGCAGACCCTGAGGACAGTTTTTCATCTCTGAGACAAGCAGCACCAGGGGTTCCTTGACTGCAAGGGGAGTTATTGGGCTGCCCCACCATCTGGAAAACTTGGGACTTGTTAGATTTTTATTATTTTTAATTAAAACTAGTTTAATTAAAAAGAAAGAAGAAACCTTCCTCTGGGCCCGGTGTGTCGGCTGCTGACTTGGGGGAGTGGTCTGGGGAGGCAGTGGGGGAGCTTTGCTCAGGATCTTGGGTCACCACATGGGGTGAGCCCCTTGTGAGTTATTAGGCAGAGGTTCATGAAGTAGGATTAGGATGTGATTAAGCCATAGCTGTGCACATAGTAGGCCTGGTAAAATGCCATCATCTGCCGCGGAGGCTGGTAGAGATGAGATGGGGCGTGCAAATGAGTGTATTTGGCCAGTGGGTTTGTCTGCTGTGTGGGATTATTCCCAGCTCCCATGGATAAGGGAGCATTGGCTACTCCTCCAACAAGGACTTACTGAATGTGCCAAGCACTGGGAATATATCACTAAACAAATGGGCAAGATCCCTGCCTTAAGGAGCTTATGGATCCGTGGGGAAGAGACATTACTAATCAGTTCTCAGAGATATGAGACAAGAGCTCTAGAGCCTTCCACTCAAACTGTGGTCCAGGTCCCAGGGACCTGGGAGCTTGTTAGAAATGCATAATCTCAAGCTCTAACTCAGATCTACTGAATCATCAGATTCCACATTTTAACAGAATTCCCGGGTGATTAGTCTATGCACAGTATTCTGGAGGAAAGGCACTGGGCCAAGGCTGGGGCTCAGTTTAAAAGTCTACTCCCTACTTGTAAGGAGTGGGACCAGGCTGCAGAACCATACATGCCCTGCTGGATAAAGCTTGAGTCTGCACCATCAACTATGGCCCCTGTTTTACCTCCCCTGCTGGATTGGGAGCTGGGGCAGCAGGGACCTGAGCTGACTCATGACTGTCCCCAGCACCAAGGACAGGGCAGCACTGAGCAGAGACTAGGAGGTTGCAGCATGAGGGAGGGCGTTGGCCTTTGACCCTATCCTGCTCTCTGGTGCTGACCCAAATGCTAAGCATCAGGCTTTTCCAAGCTCCTTTGCCCCAGGGTTTTCAGTCTAGTAGGGCCTGGATTAGATGTGGGGAAGGGCGGGGGAGGGGATCAGTGTGTCTGAGCCCAGGGTGAACGTGATTTGCATGTTGGACGTGCCTGGTGCTCCTCTCTTAGATACAAGAGTTTAAAGCTCCGGAGCAGTGACTGAGGGTGAACATGGAGCGTAGGCAGCTCATAGAGAAGACCGGTTCAGGAAATCTGAGAAAGCAGGGAAGGCCCTCTTTGGAGGTAGGGCAGTAGGTATGCACAGTCTTAGTATGAAATGCCCTGGATAGACCCCGCTCCCTCAGCCATTAACCCCTGTGGGCAAGAGTCAGATCTAATTTGCCTGATGCACAGTGGCCCTTCACTTAATATTTGATGACTGACTGACTGAGTGAATGAATCCCTAGTGTCTAATATTGTGCCTGACTTACTGAATAATGATTGGGTTGACAGTACTTTGGCACCTTCTTACCCATTCTCACTTTTAATCCTCGTGGTGATCTGCAAAAGAGCTGAAAGAGGTGAAAGAGGTGGAGGTGGAGACTAGGTCCCCATTGGTCCAATAAGAAAATTGCCCCTCCCCGGGGCCCAACAGGTATCGAAGATCCTGCCCTCAGTTCTCTAAGGAGTAGAGCTCCACAGAGATGAAAATGCAAACTTTCTTCTGCTCCAAATGGTGTTACAGCCCCTCCTCCTGCCTCACAGCACTTCTTGAAAAATTCCTTCTAAATCCAAAAAATTTCCACGGAAGGGAAGGTGAGGACCCTTCTTACTCTACTGAAGCCAGGAAGTGCTTCTTGAGTTCTGAATTCAATTCCTGCCTCTGCCATGTAGGTCTCTGTCCCTAGGATCTTGAAATAGTGAGGACAAGATGGGAAATGTCTGCACAGGAATACTAGAAAGGTCACTACTGAACTGGAAAATCAGAAAGATTTTATTTCAAAAATGCCTCTTTAATTTTCCTTTATTCAACAGCATTGAGGGCTTACTGTGTGCCAGGCCCTGTGCTGGGCTCTGAGGCCAATACAGATACAAATACGAGAGTGTTTACGCCCTTACAGAGTTCATTGTCTGGAAAGCTACATGTCATAGACTGCCTTAAGAATTTTGACACCTTGGGAGGTGTTGAAAAAACAAAACAAAACCCTAATTCAATTCTGTCTTCAAAAAATCACCAAGGGGAACTTCCCTGGTGGCGCAGTGGTTAAGAATCTGCCTGTCAATGCAGGGGACATGGGTTCGAGCCCTGGTCCGGGAAGATCCCACATGCTGCGGAGCAACTATGACCATGCGTCACAATTACTGAGCCTGCGCTCTAGAGCCTGCGAACCACAACTACTGAGCCCGCATGCCACAACTACTGAAGCCTGCGCACCTAGAGCCCATGCTCCGCAACAAGAGAAGCCTCCGCAATGAGAAGCCCGTGCACCACAGCGAAGGGTAGCCCCCGCTCCACGCAACTAGAGAAAGCCTGCGTGCAGCAACGAAGACCCAGTGCAGCCAAAAATAAATAAGTAAATAAGTAAATAAATTTATTTATAAAAAAACAACTGATAAAGAAGGGGTGAACACGCAAAATACTGTGATTCTCACATATGAAAGAAGATGCAGAGTTCCTCAATGAAATATCAGCAAATTGAAGCCAGTAGTGTATTACAAAAATGCACAATCAAGCAAGTACAGTTTATTCCTGGAATGCAGGATGGCATTATTAGAATTCTTAGCTCCACTTAATAGACGATGAAATTGGGGCTCATAAAGGTTAAGTGACTTACCCAGGTCAAGCTGCAAAGTAACTGACTCAGAACTGGACTCCAGGTTCCCCTGGCTCCAAAGTCATTCTTTTCCTCTGAGAAAGAGGCCAGTGGAGGTGCAAACTTAGATGGAAAGCCCCAGACACCAATACCATTCCTCAGCTCACCCCAATATCCATGCCCCCCCAACTCACACCCACAGTCCTGATCTTGAAAGCTGCTTTTCCAAGCCAAATGACAAGTTCTGGTTTGCTTTTTCTTCCAGTTTTCCACTTCCTCCCTCTTGGACACTTGCCCTCTCTCTCCCCTTTCCCTGAACTCCTCTCTCTCTCCCCCCTTCTCCCCTCATTAATTTTGTGGAGACAAAAGCGCCACCTATTGGCCACCTTGTATGTACCCCATTTGAGCAGGAAATCAGTGGAAGGAAGCCAGGATCCATTTGGATGCTATTTTGGGCTGGGGGAGGCTTCTGGTGGCTGAAAGGCACTTGCTCATGGGGAGCCCAGTGATTTGTTTTAGAAGAGGAAAACTGGCTGTAGTTCCCACCTCCCCTGGGAAGCCCTCCCAGATCTTCTGTCCTCCCCCATTCTTCTTGGCAGCCCTTGATGCTGACCCATTGTAGAAGGGCTTGGAAAGCGGGTGGGGTGGGCAGTCCTAGGTGCAGAGGATTGATCCACTCTGTAAGAGGGAAAGAGAAGAAAGCGTGCTGGGCTGGGGTCAGCAACCTGGGGTCTAGTCCCAGGTCACACACTTAGGCAAGGCCTTTCCTTTCTCTGTCCTTCACAGCAATTCACAACTCTCTCCAAGCTCCCTGATTGTGTGCCCTTCCCCAGCTGAGGACTCAGAGCTGAATCAGACACTGCCCTGTTCAGAAGAGTCAAGTATCGGCGGGTGACAATATACTGTGCAGAGTGCTGACAAGATGAGGGAGCTATTAGGTCACCTTGGTCACTCACCGGTTTGGGTCTCTGCCCTGAGCTCAGCCTCAGGCTCCTTTGAAACAGGGGAAATGTGCCCTGGCCTCTCTGCCTGGGTGGGATGGCCTTTGTAACCAATCAAGCCACTGTGACCGTGGGTAAGGATATTCTGACCCGCCCGGCTGGGGGCTTCCCAGGACAGGGTCTTTGTCTTTTCTGTCCACTATCTCCCTCACTGGGCAGCCTGGCCAGGGCTGGGCACACCTGGCTTTGGCCTGAGATATCCCTTGTCTAGAGGCTGGACTTGGGGTTTAGAGAATGAAGAGAATTAGAGACAAGAGGCCTGGACCCTGCTTCAGGGAGACACAGGCCCCATCTTGGGCATCAGACCACCTCCCTGAGTTGAGGAGGGGCTGGGGCTTGGTGAGTTTCACAAGGAATTCTTCCTGAAGGAGGTGAGCTTGGTTTGGGTTTTGAAGGAAGGGAGGGGAGAGTCTGCTGCTCCAGTTCCTATGAAATCCCCTTTCCTCAATCCTAATCCCTGTCCAGACTGGCAAACTGGAAAAGTCTGACTACTTCCAAAGCCATTTAGGTGGGAACAAGAGGTCCCAAAGACAGAGGGCTGGGAACAGAAGAGAAGGAGGGCAAGGAAGAAAGGAAGTCTGGGGTCCTAGCTTCCAGACTCCCTACTGCTCTGCCTGAGGGTGGCAGGCCAACGCTCACAGGTACCCACTAGGTGGGGCTCTGACGTCCCTGCTTTCCACACTGCAGCCACCACCCATTTCCTCAGGATGGAGCCCAGAGAAACTATTCAGTGCACCGTAATGTTTTTTTTTTTTTTTTTTTTTTTTGGGATGCGGGGCCCTCACTGTTTTGGTCTCTCCCGTTGCGGAGAGCTGCTCCGCGGCATGTGGGATCTTCCCGGACCGGGGCACGAACCTGTGTCCCCTGCATCGGCAGGCGGATTCTCAATCACTGCGCCACCAGGGAAGCCCATTTTTTTTTTTTTTTTACAGTAATGGTTTTTATTACTCTTATGTGCTGCACACTCAGCCTTATTTATTGGAATGATTCCACTGTTTCTTTTAAAGTATTTATTTGTTAAATAGGCAATACATTTACTTGGCTTTGAAAGTATAATAAAGTATTCAGTGAAAAGTCTCTCTTCCATTTGTGTTCTGTATTTGCCCCAAAAGGTACTCAGTTATTAGTTTTTAATTCATCCTTCTAGATATTTTTGTTGCATATACAAAACAAAACAAATATACATTATTTTCTCCTTAAAAAACAACTAGAAGCATAATATTTACACTGTAATGTATCTTGACTTTTTTCACTCAACAATATATCTTAGGGGACTTCTCTGGTGGTCCAGTGCTTAAGACTCTGCACTTCCACTGCAGGGGACACGGTTCCATCCCTGGCTGGGGAACTAAGCTCACCGCATGCTGCGTGGTGCGGCCAAAAGAAACAAAAAACAGCAACAAAAAACCCCCCAAATATATCTTAGAACTCTTTCCAAATCAATACATAAAGAACTTCTTTATTCTGTTTTACACAGCATACTATTCCCTTATGTAGATGTGCCATTATTTGCTTAATAAACCCACTATTGATGGGTATTTGCATTGTTTCCAACCTTTTGACATTCCCAAACCAGCCACAATGAGACCTCGTACATATATCATGTGTGCAGGTATATTTGCAGGAAAACTTCCTAGAAGTGCATTTCCACACAGCCCTTATCAAGACACCAACCTCCCTGTGTGGTCATAATGGTTCTTTTGGCAGCTGTCCTCTTTTATTTATCAAAGGGACCCTTAGTGACTGTGGTCAGAATTTCACCTTCTCAACCCTCACTGCCCTCCTCCCCAGTGGCCTTCCCGCAGATGCTTTGGCCTCTGGATTTGGGAAGGTCGGGCACTTGCCACCTCCACCTGGGTGGGGTCTGTGCTCTGGCCACCAACCTGTGCAGGGTGATGGCCCCTTCTCCCTTCTAGCCCCCAAGCCCTGGGCATCATTGTCAGGTGCAGGGAGCTAGCTCTTTGGACCTCTACTGTTCCAGCCTCCAGGCCTCCTGCCAGATGCTGCCACCTCCCCTCCTGGCCCTCCCCGTCCGGGCTCCAGTCATGACTTCCTTTTCCTGATCATAGAATCACGTTCTAAGATCTGCTCCTCTCTGGCCTCGGATTTCCCATTTCATTGCTTCTAATCCCCCAAATCTGAGTAGCCCCTGCTTTGTGAGACAGAGTGGACAAGGGAAGATCAAGCAGAGCCCCTTGAGAGGCAAGCATGTGACTAAGGGGAGACAAACTCCTGGCTGAAAGCAAGTCCCTCCACAGCCTGGGAACCTTGGGGGTCATCCCAGACCTGTGACCTCAGCTCATGTGGCAGATAGCGTGCCATGCGGGGCTGACCTGGGCCGGGATGAGAAAGAACCTGGGTAAGGCCAGGCTGTGCAGAAACATAATTAGTATTACTGTGAATGGTGATTGCTCACATTTGGAATTACAGGTAGGGCACAGTAGTTAGGAGCCCTGATTCTGGGGCTTCCCTGGTGGCACAGTGGTTAAGAATCCACCTGCCAATGCAGGGGACATGGGTTTGAGCCCTGGCCTGTGAAGATCCCACATGCCGCAAAGCAACTAAGCCCGTGTGCCACAACTACTGAGCCTGTGTGCCACAACTACTGAAGCCCGCGCACCTAGAGCCCGTGCTCCGCAACAAGAGAAGCCACTGCAATGAGAAGCCCGCACACCGCAACGAAGAGTAGCCCCCGCTCGCCGCAACCAGAGAAAGCCTGCACACAGCAACGAAGACCCAACGCAGTCAAAAAAAAAAAAAAAAAAAAAAAAAAAGAGCCCTGATTCTGGATCCAGACTGTCCAGAACAGAAGATGCACTTCTCACATGTCAGATGAGGATACTGAGGACCTGGGAGGGACAGAGGTTACACAGGAAGAAAGGGG
>NC_041217.1:145198949-145218678 GCF_002837175.3 Physeter macrocephalus | reverse complement strand
GTGGCCTCGGGGGCCTAACCGAGGAGACCTAACTGCCTTCGGACCTGAAGGATGCAGGGAAGGTTGCAGCAGGAGACTGGGCTCCGGCGAGGCCTGGGGTCGGGTGTGAGGGGCTGCAACCTGCAAGGCACTGGGACTTTGCCCTGTGGGCAGCAGAAGCCATGGGAAGCTTTAAGACGAAGCGCCTCCATGTGGTGTCAAAGCCTGACGGCCTGGGCCTGGTCGCTTCCTCCCACTGAGTCTCAGTGCTCCCATCAGCAAACTGGGAGAAGAAGACCCCAGCCCCACAGAGTTCCCATGAGGACCTCAGATAAAGTGCCTGTGCTCGTAGTACCTAAGTGCTCTGAGTGCTTTGTGGTGGTGGTGAATGAGGATGATGAAGGTGATGAAGGAGGAGGTTATTTACTGAGTCCCGCCTACCCCCAGGCTATACCCCCAGCGACACAGTGACGCGTGAAGTCTCCTGGTCCCAGGGACTTTCCTCTGTGAGAGCCCTAACAACAACTGGCTGCGAAGCTCTCCTTCCCCACCCTCTCTGGATCAGCCCACCTGAGCCAGGCCCAAAGGCACGGAACCGGGAGCCTCCGAGGCCAACCTCAGCAGGGATTGGACTTGGATGGTGCTGGTTGCTGAAGGCTCTCCTGCCATCTGGCAGCTGCCACCAGGGGGTAGTGCTACTTGGGCTGTGACCTCCGGCTCTGAACAGGTGACCTGGAGAAGCCAGGCTTCCATTCGGGATCTGGAGAGGACCTTTGGGCTTGGGAACAGATAAGGGGACCACCGAGGGCAGACTCGCCCAAGTCCTGCTGGCACATTGAAGGCGGGAGCAGAGCCTCGGTTTCCAGGCTCCCATGTGCCCTTCTGGCCTCGGCACACTGTAGCTCACCTGGATATAGGGCAATGGGCCAGGGTCTGGTTCACCTCAGCCTCCAAAACCTTCCCCCTTACAAACTTGAATCTGCAGGGGGGCCAGGCCCTATGCTCAGAACTGGGCATGTGTAGATTTGTTCAAAAATATTCATTCACCCAATGAAGAATGATTGAACGTCTACACTATGCTGTGCATTGAGCTCCCAACTAGAGAGCTGGTCCTCCCTGCTCTCCCAGAGCCCACAGCTTAGGGGAGGTGGGTGGGAGGAGTACCAGTACAACAGGTGATGGTTACCCTGAGGGCAGGGCCCATCCTCAGGACTTACAGTTGACCTGGAAGCACAGTGGCCTCCTCCTTCCATCCCTCCTTTCCCCTCTCCTTCCCTATTAATCCTACTTCCCAGTTCACCCAGCCAATCTCTCCAGCCATATCAAAGGAATGAGCCCAGACTCTTGCATCTTCCCATACAGAGAGAAGTGCTAAATTCATTAACTGGAGATGTCTGGTTTTTCCTTATTTAACAGTAATCTTTTGATGTTCTGACGACCTGGTTTTTGTTGCAAAAACTCCTATTATATCCTGGCTCCCCACTTAACCTTTTCAGAACAGCCCCTCAGAGCTGAGAGGCTGTCTCCGGGCTTACGTCTTCAGTTTGCCGAATAAAACATAATTCTTAACTTTTAGGTTGTGCATTTTTTTCCAGTCGACAGGTGAGAGCTTTTGACTACTGCATCATGTCTGCTAGTGTTCTTACACCCAACATTAACAGAACAAATTATGTAATATTTTATTATCAACTATTTTCCTTTTATTTCTCTTTTTCCTTACAGTTAGGGCATTAAACTTTAAAATCATATGTGTAGGTATGTTATATTATCCAGATACTTCATTTCAGTATAGAAGGAGCATTATAAAGTACTTTTAATAAAGGGGGACATTGGTTGAGAATCCCTGTTCTACATGTGTCTTTCAAATCTGAGAAGTGAAAAATCCTATGATGTTGGACCAGTCCCTAGAATCTGGAGCTAATGACCTTTTATCCTATTTTCCACAGCCTTTTCTGCATGATTTGCCAAGAGATTAGCACCTTTCGAAGGATAGGGAGGTAGTGTGATAAATTGCAAAGAGCAACAGGCCTGGGCTGAAGACTCTTCTGCTACTTACTGGTTATCTTGTCTTGGGCGTGTGACTTAACCCTCAGTCTTATTTGCCTCATCTGGGAAATGGGGATAAACATAACTTACTTTACAGCTTGGAATGGTGATTAACTGAGACAACAGATCAGAGGCACTTCATATGTAAAGTCAACATCAATGAAGGTTATCGTGGTTGTTGGAAGAGGAAAGAAGCAGGTGCCCTGAATTTTCACTATCCCCCCAACCTTCACTCAGGAACCCCAAGCGGTGTAAATGGGAGATTATGTTTAACTCAAGCCCAAACTGGGTTCCAGGCCTGCCTTGCCACTGACTTCATAAATAACACCAGGCCAATGGCATCCCGTTTCTGAGGTTCAGTTTCCCCATTTGAGGAAGGCAGAAATTAGAGCAGATGAGCTTTAGAGAGCCTTCTAGCTTTGAAAGGCTGGAACGTCAGGATCTTTCTCCACCCTCCAACCTCTCAGCTCAGCTCCCAGGCTTTGAAACCACCGCCCTCTGAAAAGTTGGTTTGCATCGAATGCTGAAGTTCACCAACTCAGCTGCTGCCTTTAGCAGCTCCCAGCTTGACTGGCTTTTAAAGGGGAACTGGACTTCTTTAGGGCTTGGTGAGAAGCCCCGGCTCCACGTTAGAAGGACTCAAACCACATTCCAGCAGAGCCCATCTTTAAACAGGTCCAAAGGCACACCCAGCAAATATGGTTGGTTGTGGCATGGAGAACAGACTCAGGGGGTGTTTGGAGCAGGAAGCGACGAGAGCAATGGGAGTGTGGGAGGGGGACTGGACCGGTAAGAGGGAGCCACTCAGGAGGACTTTTCCCCATGAGGTGGGTCTGAACACCCGGTGGCTGGCTGTGTAAATGACAAGGAAGGAGGGCACAGAGAGACGTGCTAGAGGGGGTGTCTGGGGCCCAGCAAAGGATTTGCGCTAGGAGGTAGTCTTAGGGGATGTAGACTGAGGGAAGTAAGGGGTCTGGAGCACACCGTGGAAGTCCCTGCTGTGGATTTTGGATTTAATCAGTGACTGTCACTAAAAGTCTTTTATTTGAGAAGACGGGAAAAAAATCTTGTCTCTCTGGGATACTGAGGCTCCTGAGGAATGCAGGGGGTGCAGCTGGGCCAGGGAATTCAGGAGGCACGGAGGGCTGAGCCAACTCTCACAGCCGGCCCTGACGCGTCTGCCAGAGCAGGATAGAGAAACACACACAGCCCAACCGATCCCGATCAGGCACGAAGTCCCTGCCGGAGGACCCCAGAATGTCCGTGCTTAGCCTTAGCACTCTCGGGGGCCGCCTGCTGGTGGGCACACAGGTTGCCAGCTCAGACCCATGTTAGAAGTCCCTCCAGGAGACAATCATCCAGCATCGCTCCAAGCACTCCTGGTGCCATGCTTCCCAGGGACTCAGGTCAACCAGAAGAGGTGCTTTGCCTGCTGTGGTTATGCTCCATGAGGCCGCTCCCTCCTCACAGACAGCTGGCCCAGCCCGCTGTTCTGACTCCAGCACAACACTTCCCTTTCAGCTTTTGAATTTCAAAGCAAACCTGAGGCTGACTGCAAACAGATGGATGGGGTCATAAAAATCCCCCAAGCGGGGAGCAAAGAGGCTCGTGGTTATAAAAGAGAAGCTAGAGAGGCTCCTTTGGAAGAATTGTACCAGCACCCATGCTGGGTTCCTGCCTGCCTGAGCCCCTGCTCGCTCGTTGCCACAAACAGACCAAACACGTCTCCTTCCCCTCACCCATACAAATCCTACCGCTTTCAAGGCTCAGACCAGCCCCAGAGTTGCCAGGCAGCCTTCTTTGACTTCCTCTCCCAGACCTGACACCTCCCCACCCACCCAGCCACCAGACTGCTCTGCCTTTGAGCTCCTGGGGTACTGACACCCTCCACCCCTTCACGGGTGTCTACCACATACATCTTGGCATGGCTGGCGGCTTTCCTACATATCTAATCTCTCAAAATAGATTCTAGACTTAATATCAAAAAACATCTTCCCCTTTGTGACTAATCCAGTGTTGGACACAAGGTTGATGCTGAGTCAATGTCAACTAGATGCTTTTCATGAAAATGCAACTTTATATAACTTCAATAGTAGTAGACAGGAAATGGATGTTGTCAATATTACCTCTAAGCAGCTGCCATGGGGATCTGTTACCATGCAACACAGGAAGTGTCATTCTACTGAGCAGTGAGGGATCCGTTTCCAGAATGCACTCCAGGCAGGAAGTGTCCTCCCTCAGAGGGATGCCCTGTTATATGCACAGAGCGAAGGAGAGCTCTTGGCAGAGGGAACAAAGAGACAGGATAAAGATCAAGGAGGTTAGGGAGGTAAAACGAGTGGTAGAACACATGCAGGCTTTGGAATCGAATAGGCCTGGGATGAAACCCCAGCTCTGCTGTTTACAAGCTATTTGACCCTGTGCAAGGGACTCAACCTCTCTGAGCCTCAGTTTTGTTATCTGTAGATGGGAATGATCGTAATATGTATCCTGCAGGCTTGTTATGAGATGTAAATGAGATAAGGATGCTCAAGATATGCTAAGTGTTTTAATCAAAGAGAGCCCCGCAGGCCAGGCAGATGGCGGGACGGAGCGACCTCTGCATTAGCAAGAAGAACGGACACCCAGTCTGGGTTGGAGGAAGTGAAGACTCCTCAGAAATGCACGGATATTTGCTTCTACTTATTGAGGGCCTGCTATGTGCCACCTGACAGACAAAGAACAATTCAATCTTCACAGCGTCCTGGAGACTAAAGACCATTGTCCCTGCTTTACAGATGAGGAAACTGAGGTTCCAAGAAGTTAGATGATTTGCCCGTGGTCGCCTAGCCAATGTCAGACCCCAGAGCCTACACACTTAACCACTCTTTGAGCATTTGCGACAAAGAAACTAAAGTATAATACAATGTTACTTGGAACTTTTCCTGGTGTCCACGGAGTCATAGCTGAGGCCCCAAAGCTAAAGACAAAGTGTCCCAATTCAGAAGAAGGAAGCCAGACCACCCCTGCAGGGCTTGCTGAGGGATAGCAAAACTGGCCCAGCACCCATATACCACCCCTCCCCAACCAACCCACCTATGCATAGGACTGAGGCCAGAGGCCCCTCGGGGCGGGGATGGGGGTGTGGAGGCAATGAGGAGTGGACTCTCAGAGCAGGAGCCACAGGGGAGCTGGAAGATGCCAGCAGGGGAGGCTTGGCCCACATCAGGGAGGAGCTCGGCAGCTCTGAAGAAATCCACACGTATGTCTCCAACCAGAGAAAGAGCCAGCATTTGGACAGCTGCTACACAGAGGGCACTGGTGTCTCTCTTCCTTTCACCTCGCCTCCCTGCCCAGCCTTGCAGGAGCCATTGCAGCCTCCAGCGAGGGAAGGAGTCTCCACCGTGAATTTGATGGGAAATTTGGATTGATTTCAATGAGGTGTGAGTGTTTAATACATGAAAAGGAGACTCTTCTAATACCTGATAGTGACAGGAAAGCTATTGGATGGGGCTGCACAAGAGGTCATCCAGGGATGAGGAGGGAACACTGAGCCAGTTGAGGGGAGTGGTTGGGGAAAAATATTAAATTCGTTTCCTTTTTGTACCCCACGGGGTCCAACCAGATCAATCAGAGGTTACATTAGGAAACCATGCCAGTGGAGTTGCCCACACAAGAAGCATCAGGCAGGACAAGGCAAAAAAGAATCCAAAGCAGACCATCACGGGGTTCTGCCCTCGGCTGCCCTGGTAATTATTCTTACCTGTTCACTTGTAAGGGAGCATGGAAGACCCATCTCAAAAGTCACTGATGTGGCACTTCAGAACCATTAAATCCAATTATGATTGTGTTAACTACATAGTAAGCTGTGTATAATTTTCATTCCAAGGGATGGCTCAAACACTCCCAAAATGAAAGATCAAGTTAAAAAAAAAAAAAAGCCTGGGGATTTTGTTGTGTGGACAGTCTGAACTGGGTAGGCCATTAGAGTCCAGACTCTGGAGTCCAGAGAGAACCAAGTCATCATCTAGCAGGCATAGTAAAACATTTAGTCAAAGGACCTTCTATATGAAACCCTTGAAAATGACTTCTCTTTGTCTTAAAGTGAGACCTTGATTTAAAAACCTGGCACTCGAGCTCATGTCTCACACGGAAGAGGCCTGTATCAACCGTCCATTGACACCCACTCTCTTAGGGCCCTCGTTCTCGTGGAGTTCCCGGGCAGGGTGCTGGGTATCATTCTCTCACCCACGTGGCCAACGGCCCTGAGAAGTCAGTGCTACCCGCCCTGTTGCATAGTCAAGGCCACTGAGATTTGCAAAGATGAGGGATCTTTCCTGGGGCCTCACAGCTAGGAAGTAGCTGCAAAAATGAGAATTAAGGCCCATAAGACTCTAATCTGTGCTTTTTCAACTACCCTAAGCCAGAGGCTGACCCAGTTCCAGCCCCTGCTTTTTGGAGCCCGGAACTCTGCCCTGCCCAGATCTACCCACTCTTGGCCCCTAGCCCAACTCCATCTTCCAGACAACCCTCCGGGATTGCTGGGGCTATCTTCCTTCTCCCGTGACCCCCATCACTGTACACTGCTTGCCCTCTTATAACTCATGTCAGTCAGTATTTTGGAATCCCATTTATAAGTAGCTGGATATATTTTAATGGCCCCCTGTGTCCGGGGCCTCCTCTCTGTCCACACTCACTCCCTTGGTGACCTCGGCCAGTCCCAAGGCTTTAAATACTCTGCGATGAGTCCCAAAGCCACACACAAGCCCAGCCTCTGCACTGACATCAAGTGGCTACCAGGACCTCTACACTTGGATGTCAGAGGCATCTCCAAGTCACCATATTCAAAAGCAAACTTGTGAATTCTGCCCCCAAAATCTGCTCTCCCCCAGCATCCCACCTCAGTAAATGGTGCCACCACCCACCTGGTCCCTCAGAGGAGACACTGTGGAGTCCATCGTAATGTCTCTTTCCCTCATCTCCTATATCTTTGCCATCCTGTCACTACAGAATATATACAGAATCAGAGTATACACAGAATCAGAATATGTACAGAATCAGAATATATACAGAAACAGGCCCCTCCCACCCCCCTGAGCTGAGCCACCCTTATCTCTCCAGCCTCACAACTGGTTTCCCTGCTGTTCCCAACCTGACTCTACACTCCACATGGTCAAGTGATCCTTTGAAATGTAAGTTAGGTTGTGGCAGTCCCCTGCTCAGAATCTGCAGTGCTTTCCCACCAGACTTAGAATGAAATCCCCATTTTGACCGCAGCCTACCTGGCCCTCCCTGACCCGGTTGCCTCTCTGATGTCATTCCTGACCCTCCTTTCCTCGCTTACTCTATACCAGCCTCATTGGTCTCCTTATCAGTCCTGGAACATCCCAGCATCTTTCAATTGTTAGGATTTGTTCTTCCCAGAAGGCTCTTTCCCCAGGTCTTTGCTGACTTCCTATTGCTCCTTTCATGTCTCTGCCTGAATGTCACCTTGGAGAGAAGGTCATCCATGCAAAATATTGCCCCAGGACTCTCTCTGTCCCTTATCCTATATTGGTTTTCTTCATATCCTATTCACTCCCTGACCTTATGTGACAGATTTCTTCCTGTGCCTGATGTCTCCACTCAGCAGCGCCAGGAGGACGAGAACGTCAGTCCCCCATGTCTCACGCCTCCTCTGCATGTTCTCTGCTCCACCTCCACTGTCCGGCTCAGAGCTCACTCTCAAAAAATGTGTATGGTGTCAATGTTGAAACCTCTGTTGGTGATAAAACTAGGGTTACATTTTTAAAGAGATGTGTATAATTACAGGCAATTTGGAGGCCTGGCCCCCAGGCCCTAATTCAGGGACTGACCCATTGGCCAGATGTCAGATATATGCTCTGTGTCCGTGCTTGGCCAGACCCCGAGGACTCACAGATAAATAATACATGCTCCTCAGGATATGACTGGTCTCAGAAGGGAAGAATTTTCTTTCTGGCCCCACGTGAGTGGACCACCAGTTAACAGCAGGGTTTCTTAATCATGGGCTACCACCTCATACACAATTAAAGGCATAGTTCCAGGTTACAGTGACAGAAACAGTAATAACAGCCGTGGAAACTAGCACTGATTGAGCCCATCTATAGGCTCAGCCCTGTGATGAGTGCTGGTGATGCTGTGGGTGGTGAATCAAGCACAGGCCCCGCCCTCAAGGGGTTCACACTCTGGTGAAGCATAAATAAATATGTTGAGGGTGGTGATATACAGATGGAAAAACTGAGGCCCAGAGAGGGAAAAGTCGTGCAAATTAATGATGTCGCCAGAGAGCAGGGGGTAGACGAATGAGAAGCAGCTGAGGGGAGTGGAACCCCCATTCACAGCACCAGGCTCTGTGCTCTGTGCTTCATTTGGAGCCTCATTTTCATCTCCCCACAACCCTAAAGAGGATGCGTTATTATCCTCCTTTTACAGATGGGAAAACTGAGTTCCTGAGGACAAGAACTTGGGCTCCTCGCAGGAATGCTGGAACTTGCCTCATATGAGGGCCAAGGGAGAGCCAAAGTAAGAAGAGAAAGCAGGGATTTCCCTGATGGTCCAGCGGTTAAGACTTCGCCTTCCAATGCAGGGGTATGGGTTCAATCCCTGGTCACAGAGTTAAGATCCCACATGCCTTATGACCAAAAAAAACACCAAACAAACAGAAAACAAAAACAACATAAAACAGAAGCAATATTGTAACAAATTCAATAGAGACTTTACAAATGGTCCACATAAAAAAAAAAAATCTTTAAAAAGACAAAAAGAAGAGAAAGTAGACAGGGCCCCCCGGGAGAGGTAAGAGAGGTGGGGGGAGGGGCAGCAGGCAGGAAAAGCAGACTTGCCCTACATCAGCCATTCAGCCTGGGTCTGACTGAGGGAAGGGGAGGCATGGTGCATTGGCCTCCTCATCCAGACTATCAAGGGCCCAGGACTGGCTTACATCTGTGTGCTGCACAGGCTGGGAACACAAAGCTTAAGGGGGCCTGCAAACCTTGGGAAGGCTACTAGCAGAAAGAAACCCTTGGGGCTTCCAGAACATCCCAGAGGGAGCCCACCCAGCCTGTGGAGGCAGAGTGTGTGTGTATGGGAATGAAATCATGGAAGGTTTCCTGGAGGAGGCACTGTAGAAGCTGTATCATGAAGAATAAGCATTCCTGAAAGACAAAGATACACAGCTGAACAGACAGGAGCTTAGAAATTCAGGCAGCCTCATCAGGATACCCACCACTCCACCTGCACTTCTGTCAGCTCCCGGTCCCTGGACAATCGTCTCATTCTGCTACCACTTCCTTTATTGTTTTTTTCCTGCTCCCATGGCCTTCACTCACAAGGGGAGATCATTGCCTCCTACTTCTCTGAGGCCTTTGGTTTGAAATTCTTCAACCTTCTGCCCTGCTCCAACCCAACCTAGATACGCCAAACTGACTTCCACATCATCAGCCCCAGTCTCAACTAATGGGGAATCAATCTTCCATTTCCAAGCTGGTCCCTCCTCTTGAACACTCTCCCATCATATTCTTCAGGGCCTTGATCCATCAGGCTCCCCCTCTCCTCCATCCTCAGCCTCTCCCTCTTCTTTGACTCCTCCTTCAGTGTAAAATCAGGCTCAAGTGCCTTCTACCCTAGCACATCACTCAAGCCATCAAGGGAATAACAAATACAACAACTTGATCCTAAGATTGAAAACATTGACATACATCTTCTTATGGGTTTTCCAAAGAGCATCTGTGCTTTCCGAATCAATTCTAATTTCATTACAATTTACTCTATGGGGTAAATAGTAAAATCACTACTTGTATATTTTAATAAAATCCATCCTCTGGGCTACCTTTGAAAGACACCATTAACATTAGAAGGCAGACCCATAGAGGTGAGGTGTTCTCAGTGAATGAGCACATGCAGCGGCCTGGATGCAGGCACTCCCTCCCTGTCTACCCCGGCTCACACAGCCATGTATTCATCCAGTGGATTCAACCTTCACCAAAAACTCATGTTTTGTTGAAAATTGCTTCAAGTATTTTGCAAAATAATATGTTATCACGAATGTCATCATACATTGAGCAAAAACACAACCAAAACTAAATAAATAAAAAAATTAAAATGGTCAAATCGAGCTTCCCTGGTGGCGCAGTGGTTGAGAGTCCGCCTGCCGATGCAGGGGACACGGGTTCGTGCCCCGGTCCGGGAAGATCCCACATGCCGCGGAGCGGCTGGGCCCGTGAGCCATGGCCTCTGAGCCTGCGCGTCCGGAGCCTGTGCTCCGCAATGGGAGAGGCCACAACAGTGAGAGGCCCGCGTACCGCAAAAAAAAAAAAAAAAAAAAAAAAAGGTCAAATCATTAATATGTTTTCATACAACTCAAGGGTAAAAATTCAAGTTAACTTTATTCATTAAACCAGTTGTTTGTCTTTAGGCTCATTAAATGTGCTGTTAGATGGTGTCATTCAAGAAAGGCACCTTGCCAGCTTGGATGCCTCTTGTGATCACAAATTAGATTCTGCCATTTGTATACTGTATACACTCAGCAAGTTCTCTTCTAGTTTGTTGACTTTATCTTCCAAGTATATTCTAAGGCTGCCCATAAAACAACTATTGAAAAAATTTGTATTTGCCTCTTTGATTTAGATATGAATTTTAGATATTAGAATTTAATTTTAAAATTATTTGAGTTATACCATCCTCACCCCCACTAAATTGTGAGCTCCAGAAAATTGAGACAGTATCTGATTCATTTCTGGAACCCAAGTCTGCGCTTAGCACAGGATCTGGTCCTGTATCAGTTAGTAGTTGCATCAGTTAGTATAAACAAGCTGTCCAAAACTTAGTGATTTAAAATAGCAGGCATTTATTCCCCTGCTAATGAGACTGCAGGTCAACTTCAGCTTGGCTGTTTAGTCTGGATTTAGGTGGGTAGATCTGCTCAGGCTGAAGGTCATCTGGGTGAGCTCCAGGCTGCAGGTTGGGTTCAGGTATGGTCCATGTGTGGCAGGATGAAGGTACAGTGGTTTTCTACAGCTGTTCTTCTTGTGGCAATCACCAGAGTCAAGTTCTTTTAAGTCTGTTGCCTGCATCACATTCACCAACTTTCCTTGGCCAAATCAAGTCACATACCATGCCCAGTGTCAATGAAAGGAGGAAGTCCCCTCGCTGCAAAAGTACATGGCATAAAGAAGAATTAACACCAATCCCCCTCAAATTCTTCCCAAAAGTTGAAGAGGAGGGAATACCTCAAAACTCATTCTGTGAGGCCAGCTTTACTCTGATACCAAAGCCAGACAAAGACACTGAAAAAAAAAAATTGACCAATATCCCTGATGAATGTTGATGCAAAAATCCTCAAAAAAAACCCCAAAAACTAGCGAAGAGAGTTCAACAGCACATTGAAAGGGTTATGTGGCTTGACCAACTGGGATGTATTCCTGGAATGCAAGGATGGCTTAACATATGAAAAGTAATCAATGTAATATACCACATTAACAGAATGAAGGGGAAAAAATCCACATCATCTTGATTGATGCAGAAAAACATTTAACAAAATGCAACACACTTTTGTGATAAGACACTCAATGTATGGAAAACCCTAAAAACTCCACCAAAAAAAAAAAACTGTTAGAACTAATAAACAAATTCAGTAAAGTTGTAGGATACAAAATCAATATACAAAAGTCAGTTGTATTTCTATACAGTAACTACCATATGATCCAGCGATTCCACTTCTGGGTATGGACTCAAAAGAATTGAAAGCAGCAGCTCAAACAGATATTTGTACATCATTCACAATAGCCAAAAGGTGGTAGCATCCCAAATGTTCATCAATGGATGTAGGGATAAACAAATGTGGTATATATATACAATGGAATATTACTCAGCCTTAAAAAGGAAGGAAATCCTGGCATGTGGAACATCATGGAAGAACCTTGAGAACAATATGGTAAGTGAAATAAATCAGTCACAATAGGACAAATATTATATGATTCTATATTATAAGTTACCTAGTGTAGTCAAGTTCTTAGAGAGAAAGTAGAATGATGGTTTCTAAGGACTGGGGAAGAGGGGTTGGGGAGTCATTATTTAATGACCACAGAGTTTCAATTTTGCAAGATGAAAAAGAGCTCTGGAGCTGGGGGGTGGCGATGGCTACATAACAATGTGAATGTACTTAGTGCCACTGAACTGGACACTTAAAAGTGGTTAAGATGGTAAATTTTATGTTATGTATATTTAACCAAAATAAAAATAAATAAAATAGATAAAATTTCAAAGTGCACATCAAAAAGCATGGATGCATAATCCTATTACAAGGGAATGAAGAATTGGGTCCAATAACTTAATCCATCCCAATACCCAGTTAATACTGACTATGTGAAAGAATGTGTGGAGTTCCTGCTCTACCTGTCCCCGGCTGTGTGGTCTCACACTTATGGTTTAACCTCTCTGAGACTCAGCACCCACATCTATAAAATGGAGGAAATAAGGCTTTCCAGAATTTTAGTGATTAACCCAAAGTCATACAGCAAGCCAGTGCCAGAGACAAGAACTGAAAGCAGACCTCTGTCTACTCAATCAAAGTGATGAAGCACTAGTGGAAAGAACACTGGACTTGAGATCAGACAGACCTGAGGAAAAGTCCCATGTCTGCCACCAGCTTGCATGACCTTGGCCAAGTCCCTTCCCTTCTCTGTACTTCAGGTTTTTCCTCTATACAATAAGGAAGTTGGGTCAGACCAGTGTTAAGCTCCAATTTCTCCTGACCTCTAAACTCATTCACCCATTCAAAAAATATTTAACTTGCCACATGCAGGGCGCTGGGTTAGATCCTGGGGGTAGGGCAAGGATTTTCAGCACAGCCTCCTAACTTGACTCCTAGCTCAGGGTAAAAGTTGAAGCTCTCAGATGAAATCTCCCTGAACTTCCAAATACCATACCTACATACCCACCTACCCCATCCTCTGGGTGTACCCCTTGCTCCACTTGAGGCTCTGCCCCATCTGCATTCAAGCCATTCCTGCTACTGGACTTCAGAGCCTCTCCCCTCCCACCTTCACAGAAATTCATGTGATCAATTTCTTTTCTCTCAATAGTTCCTTCTCAACCAGATCATGAGCATCAATATTCAAGCATGTTTAAGTCTTTTGTATCTTAAAAATAAAATCCTCTCCTTGACCCAATATCCCCTTCCAGCTGCCAACTCACTTCTCTTCTGCCCTTCTGTTGCAGTCAGATTTCTTGGCTACAAGTGACAGAAGCCAGCCCTTGCTGATTTAAACAAAAATGGAACTGATTAAATGGATATTGAAACACATGTCCACAAAAAGACTAGTACACAAATGTTCACAGCAGCCTTATTGATAACAGTCAAAACTGGACACAGCTTCAATAGTCACCAACAGGTGAGTGCATGAACAGGTGAGTGTGGTATGTTAATGAGTAGAATACTAGTCAGCGACAAAAAGGAATGAACTGCTGGTAAACATATGCCAACATGCACAAATATTAAAAAGCATTAAGCTGAAGAAAAAAAGCCAGACACAGAATACTGATTGAATTTGTGTACAATTCTAAAACAGGTAAAACTAATCTTTATAGAAACATCTCTGGGACCAGGGGTGGCGGGGAGCAAGGCCACAGAAGGGCACAAGGAAATTTTGGGGGGTGATGCAAGTGTTCTAAATCTTGATTAGAGTAGTGGATACACTGCCATATACATTTCTTAAAACTCATTGAACTGTACCTCAAGTTCATTTTTAGTACATAAACTACCATACCTAAAGTTGACTTTAAAAGTTACAGAAATATAGCTAGATGATAGATAGATAGATAGATAGATAGATAGATAGATAGATAGATAGATAGACAGGTAGATATTTGGTTTGCTTAGAGAATTGCCAGGAGGAGAGACCAGCTTGCGTCTGCTTCTATAACCACCATCACCACTATGGCCCTTTCTTTTGGTGCCACGGTGAGCCCCACTCACACCACTCTCACCAACAAGCCCTGCTGGTCCACTAGCCAAGGAACTCTTCCTTTCATGACCACCGCTGCTCTCAGAAAACACTCCTCTGTATCCTTCCTCTTGTGCTTCACTAACTCCTGACTCCAAGTGATGCTTCTGGTTGGCAAGCCCTGTCCTTTGCTCATCGCAGCTCAAGGCCAGCTGGGAAGACAAGTATCTGGCACCTTCCTCGTATACAATGGGAGGCAGGCTCTGCTTCTCAGCAAGATTCATAGGTAGGGAGCTCCCCAAACATAAAGCAGTGAGGTGGTTACTGGACAACCAAAAGGAATGACAGTTGTCGACACCTACAGCTCCCACAAACTTCTCCAGAGTGGTTTCCACTGGCCACTCTGTTCCACCTCCCACCTCCTCCCTCCACTGCAATCTGGCTTATGTGGCCCCCATCACCCTCCCAAACATGGATTACTAAGGTCACCAGTAGCCTCCCTGTCACTTAATCCAACAGACATGTCCCTTGTTGGCCACTCTCTCCTTCTCAACAAGCATCAGTGTCACCTGACTTTCCTTCTACTCTTCCTGCTTTGTTTGCTTTGCAAGATCACCCCTCTCTACCCAACCTTTAAATGTTGGAGCTCCTCAAGACTCAGTCTAAAGGCCTCTTCTCTCCTCCATTCTGCCTCTTCGCTGGTGACTCATATTTATCTCTCTGGCCCAGCTTCATCCGCACGTGGATGTCTCTAAGGCAATAAGGCACACCTGTCTCTTCAACTCTAAACCAACTGAGAGAAAGACATGGGAATCATGTCGGTGAAGATAAAAATGGCAGCTTTAGAGCTAGTGAATCCAGATGGGAAATGCTGCTTGAATACATAGCCACAACTCTGCTTCCTAAAACTTACCCTGACTCCGGTCCTTGGGGTGAGCCACCCAGGGGGGGAATTTGGATCAGCCGAGCAAACGTAATTCTGCAAAATCACATCTTTACACTAAGCCACAATAACGGGAGCAAAGAGGGTCTGACTTCCAGATAACCTCTAGAGGCAGGCGGGACCCTGTCCCCATGTGCTGTCCACGTGAAAGAGGGAGCAGAGCAGAACACAGCCATCCCCAGGTGGAACCCGGCGAGAAAGAGGTGACAGGGTCACGTCTGGTTGTTGTCATGTCTCTAACAGATCTGTCACTATCTCTTCCTTATGAGGGAGGAAGCAGAAGAGGAGGGAGATTTTCTTCCTGATTCTTCCAGAAGGTTGGGGGCTCCATGGTGTAGAAACACCAGGGAGAGAGGTCGGTTGTCCCCACAAATGTGTCCAAAATCAAACTCTCGCTTGTCCCCACAAATGCGTCCAAAATCAAACTTATGATCTTCTTCCTCAATCTCAGTTATCTTCCAAGATCCTCTATCTCAGCGATGGTGCAGATAGCCTTCCAGACGTCCATGCCAGGAGTCAACAGCAGGGTCATCTTACTCATTGACCATGTTTCGCCAACTTTACCCCTCAGTATTTTGGGCTCATCCATTCCCCTCCATTGCCACAGTCGCTGTTTAGCTGAAGCAACTCACTTGGTTGCTTCATCGCCCCTCCCAACCAGTCTCCACGTATCTAGTCAAACCCTTCACTCTGTCTCCATGCTTAAACCAGAGTGGTCTCCAAAAGCAACTCTGAGCATGTCATCCACCCTGCATGATACCCTCCAGCCCCTTTCCACGCCCTTAAGATAAAGACCAAAACCTCTGGTGTGAATAAGGTGCTGTAAGGACTGGACCCATCCTCCCTGCAGCCTCTTCCCCTCCCTCTCCTTCTCTGGTTTCGCCAAGATCTCCTTTCACGTCCTCAGATACGCCCCGTCTCTTCTCACCACCAGCTCTGCACACGTCATTGTCCCCGTCCAGATGCCCCCCTTTCCCTCCCCTCTTCTTCATTCTTGGCTGCCTTCAAATCTCACCTCAAGTACCTTCCACTGGGCAATCACCTCTGACAATCCTCCTCTTCCTCCAAAACCAGGTCACCTCCTTAATCATAGGCCTTCATAGGTCCTCGTTCCTATCTTCAGGGCCCATCTAGACGGGGTCACTAGTCACTTATGTGTGGGTTGATTAATGTTGGTCACTCTCACTTTTCCTATGCACTGTGACCCTGGGGATGAGCCTCTCGGTCCACCATCTTATCCCCATCACCTACCACATCAACAGGCAGAGGGTGGGCCTTGGTTAATGCTTGTTGAGTGAATGAATGAATGCGCCCTCTGCTTGTCTCGTCTCTTCTGGACCAAGAACCTGCTGGAGCATCTCTGTCCGCTTTCTCTTTGTCTCTTTGGTTCTCTACTGGTTCTCGTCTCTCTGTCTCTGTTCGTCTATATCTCTCTCTATTTCTCTCTCTCTTCCTCCCCTACCCTCCTTCAATCCAGTCCACTATTCCTCTTTCTTTGCTTCTCTCCCTTCCCTCCTTCTTCCCAGAGTCCTAACAGCTTTGCCAAAAATTCCTCCGCCCAAAACTTTTGCAGCCACAGCGCCACCTAGAGTCCATCTGTGAGATGGACCAACCCTAGAGCAGTTGACCACTGGTCCAGCCCAGCCCAGCTCTGCCATGGCCAGCTCTACCCGGTGTTCTGGGCACATTTGGCGTTCTCACCCCTCATTTTCCTGGCTGTGAGACCATAACATTCGTCCAACCCCCTAAGTGCCTAGTGGAGACTTTAAGAGAGAAAACTACAACCCCACTTCCACCAATGGACAGATCATCCAAAATGAAAATAAGTAGGGAAACACAAGCTTTAAATGACACATTAAACAAGATGGACTTAATTGATATTTATAGGACATTCCATCCAAAAACAACAGAATACACTTTCTTCTCAAGTGCTCATGGAACATTCTCCAGGATAGATCATATCTTGGGTCACAAATCAAGCCCTGGTAAATTTAAGAAAATTGAAATCGTATCAAGTATCTTTCCTGACCACGACACTATGAGACTAGATACCAATTACAGGAAAAAATATGTAAAAAATACAAACACATAGAGGCTAAACAATACACTACTAAATAACCAAGAGATCACTGAAGAAATCAAAGAGGAAGTCAAAAAATACCTAGAAACAAATGACAATGAAAACACGATGACCCAAAACCTACGGGATGCAGTAAAAGCAGTTCTAAGAGGGAAGTTTATAGCAATACAATCCTACCTCAAGAAACAAGAAACATCTCAAATAAACAACCTAACCTTACACGTAAAGCAAGTAGAGAAAGAAAAACAAAAACAAAGTTAGCAGAAGGAAAGAAATCATAAAGATCAGATCAGAAATAAATGAAACAGAAATGAAGGAAACAATAACAAAGATCAATAAAACTAAAAGCTGGTTCTTTGAGAAGATAAACAAAATTGATAAACCATTAGCCAGGCTCATCAAGAAAAAAAGGGAGAAGACTCAAATCAATAGAACTAGAAATGAAAAAGGAGAAGTAACAACTGACACTGCAAAAATACAAAGCATCATGACTGATTACTACAAGCAACTATATTCCAATAAAATGGACAACCTGGAAGAAATGGACCAATTCTTAGAAAAGCAAAACCTTCCAAGACTGAACTGGGAAGAAATAGAAAATATAAACAGACCAATCACAATTGAAACTGTGATTAAAAATCTTCCAACAAACAAAAGCCCAGGAACAGATGGCTTCACAGGCAAATTCTATCAAACATTTAGAGAAGAGCTAACACCTATCCTTCTCAAACTCTTCCAAAGTATAGCAGAGGGAGGAACACTCCCAAACTCATTCTACGAGGCCACCATCACCCCAATACCAAAACCAGACAAAGATGTCACACACAAAAAAAACGGACAGGGGCTTCCCTGGTGGCGCAGTGGTTGGGAGACCGCCTGCCAATGCAGGGGACAGGACATGGGGTCGAGCCCTGGTCCGGGAGGATCCCGCATGCCGCGGAGCAGCTAGGCCCGTGTGCCACAACTACTGAGCCTGCGCTCTAGAGCCCGCAAGCCACAACTACTGAAGCCCATGTGCCTCAACTACTGAAGCCCGCGCGCCTAGAGCCCGTGCTCCACAACAGGAGAAGCCGCCGCGATGAGAAGCCCGCACACTGCAAGGAAGAGTAGCCTCTGCTCACTGCAACTAGAGAAGGCCTGTGTGCGGCAACGAAGACCCAATGCAGCCAAAAATAAAATAAATTTAAAAAAAAATAAATTTTTTAAAAAAGATCACTGCTAAAAAAAAAAAACTACAAGCCAATATCACTGATGAACATAGATGCAAAAATCCTCAACAAAATACTAGCAAACAGAATCCAACAGCACATTAAAAGGATCATACACCATGATCAAGTGGGGTTTATCCCAGGAATGCAAGGATTCTTCAATATATGCAAATCAATCAATGTGATAAACCATATTAACAAATTGAAGGAGAAAAAACATATGATCATCTCAATATATGCAGAAAAAGCTTTATACAAAATTCAATATCCATTTATGATAAAAGAAAAATCCTCCAGAAAGTAGGCATAGAGGGAACTTACCTCAAAATAGTAAAGGCCATATATGACAAACTCACAGCCAACATCATTCTCAATGGTGAAAAACTGAAACCATTTCCTCTAAGATCAGGAACAAGACAAGGTTGCCCACTCTCACCACGATTATTCAGCATAGCTTGGGAAGTTTTAGCCACAGCAGTGAGAGAAGAAAAAGAAATAAAAGGAATCCAAATTAGAAAAGAAGAAATAAAGCTGTCACTGTTTGCAGATGACATGATACTATACATAGAGAATCCTAAAGACTGTACGAGAAAACTACTAGAGCTAATCAATGAATTTGGTAAAGTAGCAGGATACAAAATTAATGCACAGAAATCTCTTGCATTCCTATAGACTAATGATGAATGCACAAAAATCTCTTGCATTCCTATAGACTAATGATGAAAAATCTGAAAGAGAAATTAAGGAAACACAGTTACCATTACAACAAAAAGAATAAGATACCTAGGAATAAGCCTACCTAAGGAGACAAAAGACCTGTATGCAGAAAACTATAAGACACTGATGAAAGAAATTAAAGATGATACAAACAGACGGAGAGATATACCAAGTTCTTGGATTGGAAGAATCAACATTGTGAAAATGACACTACTACCCAAAACAATCTACAGATTCAATGCAATCCCTATCAAACGACCAATGTCATTTTTCACAGAACTAGAACAAAAAATTTCATAATTTGTATGGAAACACAAAAGACCCTGAATAGCCAAAACAATCTTGAGAAAGAAAAACAGAGCCAGAGGAATCAGGGTCCTGGACTTCAGACTATACTACAAAGCTACAGGAATCAAGACAGTATGGTACTGGCACAAAAAACAGAAATATCGATCAATGGAACAGGATAGAAAGCCCAGAGATAAACCCACTCACATATGGTCACCTTATTTTGATAAAGGAGGCAAGAATATACAATCGAGAAAAGACAGCCTCTTCAATACGTGGTGCTGGGAAAACTGGACAGCTACATGTAAAAGAATGAAATTAGAACACTCCCTAACACCACACACAAAAATAAACTCAAAATAGATTAAAGACCTAAATGTAAGTCCAGGCACTGTAAAACTCTTAGAGGAAAACATAGGCAGAACACTCTATGACATAAATCACAGCAAGATCCTTTTTGACCCACTTCCTAGAGAAATGGAAATAAAAACAAAAATAAAAGAAAGGGACCTAATGAAACTTAAAA